>NW_026867149.1:0-142572 GCF_026571515.1 Ruditapes philippinarum | reverse complement strand
TGCAAAAGTAGCCATTACTATTTAGTCAAGCAGTAGAAATATGGAGATAAATACTACTAAATACTAGTAAATAGTAATAAATCGCACATAGCAAGTAAATTATAACTTAAATTTAGAAACAGTTTACTTTTTATTTAAATCTTGATACAATTTTCTGAAATTTCGTTTTCTTGAATATTTTGGCTCTTCAGGAGGCATGCAGCTTTAATGTGAATAATTAGAGCTTCGTGAAATCATCATAAGATCATCAAACATAAATCATGTTGTATTGCAGGTGCTCATGTCGTAATACGATCTCTCAAAGCCACCAGGAAGTCGTGTAGTCTCTCTAGAAGTCCGATGTTTGAATTGTACGGTGCCCATTTATGAGCCGGTTAACAATGATTTAGTTTACAATGTATTACTGAATGACTTTACCATCAAAGGCGGAGACGGGTTTACAATGATTCGTGATGGAAACCTAGACCATATACAAACAAGTAAGTAAACAAGACAAAATTTATTAAAATTCATTTCATATCTTTTTATGTCATATAGATATGCTGATGAATAACTTTGAAATCTTAAACTTTCAAAGATTGTCATATACATGTATCTTAATTTGTTTCTTTTTAAAAAATAAAAATATGCCTTTATTTCTGCACAGATTCTCTGGATTCCGACGTGTTTAAAACCTATCTCACAAAACATAACCCCGTATTTGCCGATACTGAGGGTAGGATAAGGTTTATTAATTCATCGGAGACTTCTTCTGCATCGACATCATCTACATCAACGTCGCCATTTGCATCAACGAAAGTACCGTCTGATAAAGGGTGCATTAATAGCGCCGACAGCATAGGGCGCTTGTTTCATATGCATGTCATCATAATAGTAGCATCTTTACAGCAATTTATGTGACCGCAATGTTCGTTTTATATTTAAAGCAGCATGCCTCCAGATTCATGTTGATTTCCATTCAAATGTTTAAAATGTACTTAATAATGTGAATGTGAAGTGAACAAAACAGTAATTTACACATTTTAACGGCATTTACAATCCACGTAAGTTACCAGAAAGAGGTCATAATATGCAAATACTAAAACACCGGTCTTTAATTGCACATAACATGTAAATGATTTCTTGAATCTTGAATATTTCTACTTTTTTTAAACCTTTGTACATTTTTATCAAGTGTGATTTTCATGAAATATTTGGCTCATCTGGAGGCATCTTAAACAGTTATCAGATGCAAAAGTATAAAGGTTGTTTTGTTGTGTTCATAGCATACACATTAGTTGATATGTCAATTGCTTTTTGTAATGTCTTTGTATATAGATATAGGTTGATTTTCAATTATTATTTTGTGTTCAGATGCCAGGCAGATTCCGTATTTGTAAAATGAATAATACATTATCTCACAATATAATATTCAAATAGCAACTTAAACATCATTTAACAGAACCGTATTATGATTGTAGTAGAGTAGTACAGTAGTATATAAATAACACATGGGTTTGTGGGTAACTGTAAAAATATCATCCCGAGGAAAATACTGTTACCCGAGGCGTAGCCGAGGGTAACAGTATTTATACGAGGGATGATATTTTTACTGTTACCCACAAACCCATGTGTTATTTATTTTATTACCCCGAACAAATACTGTGATGATCTGAATGTGTCAACTAAATCCAACCGTTACAAAAATAAGCCAAGAGAAGCAATAACTAAACTGTCCTTACCTTGCAAGTTTTAAGTGCACTGTAGGCCTACTTGAGAAGCTGTTTTTTCTTTTATCCTTTAGGCAAGTGATGATATCTACCAGTCATAAACATAAAATAAGCTGTGTTTTATTCAGAAAACAAAACACTAACCCATTTATAAGGTTATGATCTGTGAAATCTGATCCTTCTGCATCCAGAATATTCTTCGCATGGTTTTTGACAAAGTGCATTTAGAAAATAACGATGATATCATACAGATGTCTGTCCACCAACTCTATCTGTAACGTTTCACTGGTTAAAATTGTTAAATTATCCTTTATTGCATGCTTTAATTGTCTGCACACAAAATTATTTACATTACAATTACTTCCGTTGAAAACGGATGTTTCCTGTTGACTATTCAACAAAAAGATATTTAATACGCGAAAGGGACTCTAGGGTGCAAAGAACTAAATTTTATCAGAGTAATAGTTACTTCGGCGATGCCCTATCGTCGTAAATAAGAATGAATCGAGAAAAAAATGGTGGCCATTTTATTTCATTTTATTTAGAAAATAGACCACGTGACCAGATTTTATACTGTTAAAAAATACTGTTACCTATTTAACAGTACAAAATTCTTAGTCACGTGGTACACTTGCATTAACAGTAAGAATAACTCCCAGAGGCCTATGGGAAATTAGCATGACGAAAAAAGTGAGGGGTAATAATATAAACTATTAGATGGAGGTCACTAGCTAAAAGGGAGACAGACACAACGCTTTGATCATGAACTATAACAAACACATTGAATAAAAAACACGTGCTTGTCAAATAAAAGATTTAAACATGAATGCCTTACATTTATTTTATAAGAAGAAAACAAATCAACGTTAAAATATGATAAACAAGATCAACAAGGAAAGGCGGCGTTCAATGAACGCTACCCCCATTCGACCCAGCAACAAGAACCAGTGGCAAGGAGCCCAGGCGGACCTGTAAGTAAATCTGTAACAAATAACTTTTTTTTTTTAACAAATATACATTAATTGTAACTAATGCAATTGTAATCATTCGTAAATTAATTCATATTTGGCTACATCGGGGTCTTTATCTTTCATTAAATGGCATTCGTATCAGGTTGTTGCATTGATAACAAATTACCAGCAATTAATTTAATCAATTTGTAAATCTAATTAACATATTCATTTACTCTCAAACTATAACTAAATTTGCTTATTAGCTTAGTTGCTGAAATTATTTAGGAAATTCAAGCAAGTTTACAAAGAAAATATGAAACTGTACGTAGTGTTAGCATTGTTAGTTGTAACATTGCGCTATTCGGGAGGCCGCCTTAGCGAGAAGATCTTGGAGCCAAGACAAGAAGGAGACTGTTCAAGATTTGTGTACGAGTATAAACTTTTAGAGAAACTTATCACACTTGAGACAGAATATGCAAAGTTACAACAACGAATAGCAGATCTAGAGAAAACAAGGAAGAGCTCAACAAAGGTATCGGTTCATGTGCGTCTTGCAAAAACAACACCATTAAGTGGTACAGAAAGAGTCAAATATGACGTGGAGATATATAACACAGGAAGCGCATACGATTTGAAAAATGGTCTGTTCGTAGCTCCAGTGCCTGGATTATATCTTATACACGTTCAAGTTTGCCTCGGTGTGTCTAACCAATGGATTGATTTAAATATTGTAAAAGACGGGGCAGTTGTTGGACGAGTGTTTTCTGGAGACCATAATTACCATTCGTGTGGTTCAGAAGCGTTGAACATACATCTACAGAAAGATGATACTGTCTGGGTAGCAAGGGAAGCTGGGACGGCAACAAGTTTAAATCAAGATCATGGATGGAACTCCTTCAAAACCATATTGATTCAAGAGGATTAAAATCATACACATGCTTACTGGAATATAAAATCAGTAAATTTGTTAAGTCAAAATAATTATTACACTATGCTAGCATATATTGTAACTTCTTCTTTTACAAACACACATACATGTATTTACAAATATAGTAGAGCTACTGTTTTCGTGGAATATATTGGTAACCAGTTGAAACTATACAATACATTATAGAAACATATAACACTTTTCCTGCAGGAACAGAAAGTGACCACCCTTTGACGCCAGTAATGAGCTATGTATGCATGTACACACGTGCGATACAGTTTGACCTGGATAAAGCTGTGCATGTTCGATTTAGAAATTTAGCAGGCTTGGTGTTAAATGAATACCGTGCAAATTGTAATGAGAGGTACGATCTCTTAAAGGCATTTTTACATTTCATTTCAAAAGCACGTTATTCAACACTAGTGCCATACTGTTATCAATGGCTACATACAATTTGGAATACATAACCATTAACAGTGAAGTTCATTTAAACATTCATTTTGACTTTCCTTTAATTTTTTTTGCGTCGGAAATTATTACTGTCTATCATTTTGATCATTTCTACCAACTAAAATTTATGATAAACAACTTACGTTTTATTCTTCCGTTTGAGACACATACGTGTATTTTAAGCAATATGAAGTATTGTTGCCCTTTCACATCTTACGTACGTGTGTGCTTATAATTTATTTTTCATAAATACACCTTATAAGTCGTTTTCATTTAATCCTTGAATTTTTAACTAAGATTTTGTAAATGATAAGAAAATATGCATCAACAAATAGTAATATGTGGTAATTAAAAAAGATAGATTATGTCAACTTGTTCTTCCAAAACCTGTTGTTGCTAAGTGATCGCCAGATTTTTTTCCAGTTTCTTTTCGCGAACGACAACCATGTTAAGAATAGTCAAACAAAGTATGTCTAGTTATTTCTCTTGATGTGTGTATTTTATTGATTCAATAAACACAGTATATAAATGTTTATGAAAACCTTTACAGAGTACGCCCACATATTTATTTATTTTTTATTTTCGGTTTCGATTTCACAATACATCCTCGTCAGGTGTAAGAAATAGAAACCTAAGGAATAAGGGATCAAACAAAAAATAAACAAGGTAAGGAACAAAGAACTTACTTTCTTTAAGTCTAATCGATAAATAGTTAATTATTTAAAAACAATTAAATGTGTATAAGAGTAGTAATGTCTATGTTTATTTGTTCATTTTGAAAATAGAAACAATATCATATGCATGAATATTGTTGTTCAATATTTAGTTTAGATAAATTACGTATTTAATTAGATGTATATGTTATAGTTCATATATTAGAATTACATACAAATTAAATGCAAGGGAGCGTTAGCTTATAGTTCACTTCGCCCGTTTTTGGTCGATCCGTTTCATGTAACTTATACCACGCCCACAAAGGACCCGTTTGTACCTCGACGTCAGACTGACTGCTTAGTTATGTCATTATAATTCACAATAAACTGACCCAGATTTAAAACAGAAAGTAACGGTTTTCCTTCCTGCTTGATTCACTTTTGACCAATATTTCAAATTTTCAATAAGGGTGGTACGTGGTTTATCTGCATTGTTTATTTAAACTAAATGCCACTTATTTGGTCAAGGCGAATGTTGCTATTATGGTCTTTTTGAAACACTGTACCGTGTGTACATACATTTATGGAAAGCCATGGCTGTCTGATATTGTTCTTTTTCAATTGATTGGCGACGCCGGTGAGCGGCGTCGTCTTTTATGGAATGCTTTTTATTTTGGCCTATGGAAGGAGCTGTTATTATTAGCAGTTAATTTCATGTTGTGTTAATTATATTTATTTTGATTCGTAAAAATCAAGTAAACAGATATGTTGTTATATTTGTATTTAATAACTTTATATAAAAAGCATGTGCATTGTGATATTATTTTCACGAAATTGCAGGCTCAGATTAACAGCTTGTCCCTTTGTTTTATTGACAATACTAAAACCCGGATTTCGAATATCGTTGTGGTCTACATTGATACTCATTCATTTATATATTTTCAAAACTTTCCTACAAGAAGAAAGTTCACCTGCAAATGAGTATTAGGATAGGTAATGGACTGTTGTAAACGGTTATCCTATTGATTTTATCCATATTACGTTTATCTGTTGAACAGAATGGTTGTTTTTACAAAGTGTACCAGTATCCGGATGTTGACAGCTATCCGATTTTCTGCAATTACTGCTGTCACATGGCCATCTATTTTTTTATGAATACTTTACCATTAATTTGCATAGCATAATTAAAATGAGCCTGCAACATTTCTTAATTTTGATGTTTAGGGTGTTCTTTTGGGTTTCACGTTTTCTTTATTTCAAGGGGAAGTAACTCATGTTTTCTAAATTATTTGTTCTTTTCTGTCTATCTTAGGTATTACTTACAATTTTTGTTTTATAAAATTTACCAGTTGTAAGGTCATCAAAAGCATAGAGGCCCTGATGAGTAAATATTGATATATATATATATACTTTTACTGGCTTTATATACCCAATATTTCATATTTATTTAATAGAAACTTGGAATTATTAATGTTATGTGCATACATTTATATCTTAGTATATTGGTATGATGAGACTTATAATATTTCTGAATTTAAAGAGTTGCAGTTATGTCATTATTATTAAAGAGATGAGACTTTCATTTAAAGTTATAAATGATAATACATGTATTGATTGAAAATGTCCTGAAACTTGGATCAAGCAATATAATTGATAAAGCCTCAAAAAATCATGTTCTGAATAGTTATTCTAATTTTTTTCTAACATGTGCATAGTTTGAAAAGGACAACTTCTGCCTTATCTATTTGTAATGGAGGGACACCGGTCTCAATCTCCAGGTCTCCTGAGTCAACCCGACAACAGACTTTTCATAGAGTAGATTGATACTTGTCCTTAAATAAATTTGTACACTAAATTTTATAGTGGGTGATTTGTGCCACATGAAAACCAACAAAGTACAAAAAGTAACCGGGCGCCAGATGAAAACATGAAAATACAATCTACTACAAAGTGGTTCGTTTGTTGCATTTTCATGTTTTCGCCCGGTGCCCTTGATGTAAAATACAAATCAGCCTTCATAAAATTTCTTATCATAGATATTGTACATGTATTAGCACAGTTATATTCTCTTTCAAATTGACCTGTTATAAATAATGGCACAACCAATAACTGTCTAAGCCCTTTTTAGTAAAAATAATTATACAATAATAATTATATAAATTGTTATTTTAATTAAGACTATGAGTATGTAAGGTTTTTTTTCTTATTTATTAATTAAGAATTTATTATCTGTTAATTTAAAAATCTAAATATCTGTCACGGTTTAGAACTGTTCACTATTTAGGGGAGAAAATGTGTAAGCGGCCAGATAGCTCAATCGCTACAGCCGCGGTACATTATTCTGTGGGTCACAGGTTTGAGTTCTGGACAAGCTGAAAGTTTTTCTCATCCTGTTACTGCAAATAACCATGAGTTTAATTCACTATGCTCTGTAAACATCAGAAATTCAAGTACATGAATCAATATAGTGGGGAAAAAGGTTTAGGTTTAGAACTGTTTCATTATTAAAGAGAAAATGTGTAGCCGGCCGGATATAGCTCAGTTGGTCTTCTGAAAGTCATGGGTTCGAGTCATGGTCAGGCAGTTTCAGTCAGGGTTTAGAAGTGGTTTTTCAACTGACACATGTTTGATTCATTTAATAGATTGCATTTAATTTGAAATGGACAAAGGCAGTATTGCGTGATACTTTTAAATCTACAAAAAGCATTTGGTACAGTTGATCACACTAAACTGCACATGAAGAAGTTCTTTTTTCTTCTTCTTCATGTCTTCAAGCATCTGCCATATGTAATGACATTCTTGCATGGTTCAAGTCTTATCTCTGATAGCAGCTGGTGAATGTGGCTGGTACTCCTTCTCTCTGAATACCTATGGTGTCCCCCTGATGTTCATTTTAGGTCCTCTTTTATGTATGACATGTCTGCAACCCTAAGCAATAAGCTTTTATTATATGCACAGGCACAAGCATCAGACCTGGGAAGAAAAAAATATTACCAGATTGATAAAAAAACCTGTGTTCATCTTAAAAGTGTCACAAACCAAAAAAAAAATGTAAATGATGACCCCCTTTAAAAATATACTTTAAGTTAATAGTATATTTTTAAAGGGGGTCATTATTTACATTTTTTTTTGGTTTTTGACACTTTTAAGATGAACACAGATTTTTTATTAATCTGGTCATATTTTTTCTTCCCAGGTGTGATACTTGTGCCTGTCATTATATGATGATGACTCAGGTATCCTTGTATCTGGTAAAGTAAATCTTAAGATTGGTTTATTGACTATAAATTGTCTTTGCATCTTGGCAAGACAGAGTCTATTCTTTTTGGTTTAAGTTTCAACATAAACTGGGCCAAGCCTCCAGGTCACATGAAATGGTACTGCTATAACAGTGCACATCTTTTGTTAAGTATTTAGGTGCAAACCTGGATCAAATTCTTTTGGCGTCGCCCTTTGATGCTTTGCATCAATGCTTTTCTTGTTTAACCATTTGGATAATATATAAGTTCACTTCGATTATATATGAATTTAAACCACCTTCTTATTTAACCGGAATCCATTATATTAATCCACAGTTACACTATATGAAACCATACCGTCAGTGTATGAAACCGAGATAGCAATATATAAGTTGATTTTCTCAATATATGATACCAATTCTTCAATATATTGTACCACAGTAGCCATGTATGGAACCAGATGTCCTTATATGAAACCGAATTATCAATATATCAATTCATTTTTCAATAAATGAAACCAATTTATCAATTTATGAAACCAAAGTAGAAATATATATAAGTCGGTTATCACATTATATGATACCAATCAATTTTTCAATATATGGTACCAAAGCAGCCATATATGGAACCAGATATCCATATATTGAACCGAATAATCAATATATTAATTCATTTCACAATGTATGGAACCGAAGCAGCAACATATAAGTTGATTATGAAATTGTATGATACCAATTCTTCAATATATTGTACCAAAGTAGCAAAATATGGAACCAGATGTCCTGGTATGAAACCGAATTATCAATATATCAATTCATTTTTACAATTTATGACACCAATTTATCAATGTACGGAACCGAAGTATCAATATATGACTTGATTACCACATTATATGATACCAGTTCTTCAATATATGGTACCAAAGTAGCCATATATGGAACCAGATGCCCTTATATGAAACCGAATTATCAATATATTATTTAATTTTTACAATATATGAAACCATTTTATTAATGTATGGAACCAAAGTAGCAGTATATAAGTTGATGTTACATTCTATGATAGCAATTTTCATTATATGGAACCAAAATAGCCTATTTTCCAGTCAAAGGCCAAGGCCACTGGGTTCTGTAATTACAATGCATACGCTTTTTATGAAATCAATAATTATTTGACTTTTGTAGGTAGATTAATCTTAATGTGTCCTACTGGCCATGCTCATTTTTTATCAAAGGTAAAGGTCGAGATGAACTTATCTTTTAAATATGTTTTTCTTAATGGTCAGTAAGACCCAGTAGCTTAAACTTTACATACATATATAATGATAAGTTTTGCCTGCACAGCCTATTTTTGGGCCAAAGTGAATGTGACGTTAAATTCAAAATTTCCTTATTTAGAGAATGTGCAGTATGCCAACAGTAAAGCACGCTTCTACAAGGAATATTGGCGCGAAACTGTACTACCGGTGCAAGGACAGAATATAGCCTTTAAAAAAAGTCCCGTCAATATAATGACATTTTGGTTCAACGCAATGCTCATTTGCTTCCATATATTGGGAAAGTGGATTCGTATACTAGCAACCTATGTTAATATATTGAGGAATTGGTGTCATATAATGTAAAAATCAACATACACATTGATCAAATGGTTTCATATATTGTAAAAACGATTAAATATATTGATTATTCGGTTTTATATAAGGTTATCTGGTTCCATATATTGCTAATTTGGTATCATATATTGATGAACTTGTATCATATAATGTGATAATCAACTTACATATTGCTACTTCGGTTACATACATTGATAAACTGGTTTCATATATTGTAAAAATGAATTAATTATTGATACATCGGATTCATATAAGGATATTTGGTTCCATATATTGCTACTTTGGTACCATACTAGTATATCGAAGAACAGGTACCACATCAGGGCCGGCTCAACTTATAAATTGATATTTTGGATCAATACACCGATGAAATGGTTTCATATTTTGTAAAATTGAATAAATATATTGATAATTCGGCTTCATTTAAGTGCATCTGGTTCCATACATGACTTACTTGGATCCATATATTGAAGATCTGGTATCATATAATGTGATAATCAACTTATATATTGATACTTTGGTTCAACACATTGATGAAATATAATCATATATTGTAAAAAATGAATCAATATATTGATATTTCGGTTTCATAATATAAAGATATCTGGTTCCATACATGGCTACTTTGGTTCCATATAGTGAAAATTGCTATCATATAACGTGATAATCAACTGATATATTGCTACTCTGGTTCCATATATTGATTAAATGGTTTCATATATTGTAAAAAAGAATTAATATATTGATAATTCAGTTTCATATAAGGATATCTGGTTCCAAACATTGCTACTGTGGTACCATATATTGAAGATCTGGTACCATATAATGTGATAATCAACTTATATATTGATACTTCTGCTCCATACATGATAAAATGGTTTCATATATTGTAAAAATGAATTAATATATTGTTAATTCGGTTTCATATAAGGATATCTGGTTCCATACATGGCTACTTTGGTACAATATATTGAAGAATTGGTATCATATATTGATAAAATCAACTTATATATAGCTACCTTGGTTTCATACACTGACGGCATGGTTTCATATATTGTAACTGTGGATTGATATTATGGATTCCGGTTAAATAAGAAGGTGTTTTCAAATCATATATAGTCGAAGTGAACTTATATATTATCCAAATGGTTAAATAAATTGAAAAAGAACAATATCAGACAGACATGGCTTTCCATATACATTAGTTTAGTCATGTAGTTTGTTTTGTCCACACTTAAAAGGTACACGAGATTTAAACAACCTGTATCATTAAATAGTGTATCATAAATTATCGACCAGCCAGTTTGCTTTGTCGTTGATAAAGAAAAAACATGTAATTTCAGACAGTGAGTCACGATCATGTACAAGTGCAATGTATGCCATGAATCGTTTCCAACTCGCAACAGAGGAAAATCACATAGAAAACAAAGACACGGGACTTTAAGATGTAGGTGTAGGCGCATGTTTGTTTATGAAAAAGAGATGGAGCAACATAGAGCAGACATGATTAAAAATGCTAAATTCTATCGATGCCCTGATTGTTGCTTGTCTTTCCATTCTGAACTGGAAAAACAGCATCATTTACGATCGTTTAAGCATGGTTGTCCTGAAAATTACAGTTTTGAAGAACCTGCTGAGCGGACGAAACCAAAAAGGCACAGACTAAGAAGAAACAAGCCAGGTAGTGGCGACCATGCGTGCCATACTTGTGCCAGAAAATTTGCAAAATCAAATAGCTTACTGCAACATCAGAAGAGTTTGGGTCACCTCGCACAGAATAGTGGAGCAAGAGAACAAGTCAGTGTTGATTCCAACAAGGGATATATAGCAGTAAATCAAAGGGACATGACTGTTTCAAGAGATAGAGTAGACACTACAGCAAGAAAACGATACTTTGATGATTTCTATGAGAGAAATGTAAAAGTAGATAAAAGTGACATGACTATGTCAAGAAATATAGTAGATACTACACTGAACAAGTTAATGTCCAATGTAAGAGATCAACGAGGAGGCACAATGTTTAACCCGAATGTGATCAAAGCTGGTAGCGTTCCCATTAATGCTAAAATTGGTAAAGCCGATGAATTTGATACAAATATTGAGCTAAACGTTATTCCTACAGACATACGACAACACGGAACGGTGAACTTTGGCTATGTTACCAATGACGACACAGTAACATCATTTTTACTCCTTTTCAATCTAAGTAATATGCATATATTTAAGAAATTATCCGTATGTTGATACATGTATAGATAAATATACAAAAACAGCTTGTTCTGTTCTTAAATTTTTGTAAGTGAAATTTTAGATTCTTATTAAATGCATTCGTTCATCTAATCTAGATCATTCTTTTACTAAACTTTAATTGAACAACACTGAATATAATATTTGTTACTCAAGGCAAATGTCCTTCTATCTTTATTTAGGCAAGTTTGAAAGTGAAACGTGACTTATGTTCGGAAACCAAAACCATTCCAAAGGGATATGCAGCTGTAAAGGTAGAAAAAGGAAGCGTTCCAAACACTCTCCTCCATGATAATTTTATCATTCCATGGAAAGTCAAGCAAGACCTTTTCAATAAAATTGAAACTGCAAAGAAAGATCTATCATTATCAAGTAAGTGTTGGAAACTAAATAATAATAATATCTAAGTTGTTGATAAGCATAAATCCTGTTAACCGTTAATACAGTTAATTTAATAAATTGCTATTCTTTGCATTTAAAATACTAAAATATCAAATAAGTATGTTTATGACATTAATATATGCTAAAGTCCATTTGTCGACAATTGTCATCAAATTTGCAAAGTAAGTGACCGGAATTTTAAATATCAGTAAGTGGCTTTGTTCAGCAAATATCAAACGAAAAAAACCCAAAACACACTGGATTATGCATATGCTGTCATTTGTAAATTATTCATAAAATAATTGCCAAAATTTTAGATGTAGATATAAGCAGCAAAGCACATGGTCCAGCTTTGACACTGACAATTCACCCAGATAGATATAGCGGCGTAAAACATGATATAAACGTAGATATCACACTATCTATAAAATCGGATATCTCCGTCACAGACCACGGATGGCCTCGACCAGCGACTAAAAGAGCTATGGATAAAGAATTAATTGATGAGGTTATCAAAACTGGAACACACTTGGTACCGAAGAAGGATCAAATGTGGTCAATTTCTAACTCTAAAGCCGAGAGGACATTACTGTCGTCCATTGATGCCGGCAATGGTTGTAGGAAAAAAATATACAAAGTAATGAAAAAACATGTCCAAACTTGCAAATCACAGTCGTTAGGCGGACTTCCGGAAATATCTTCTCATATTTTGAAGGTATAGTATGAAAAAGTATACAATACGTGAAATGAATTAATTTATTGTCCATAAACCAGTGCACTATATCTTTTAAAAACTATTTAATATTTCTTTTCAACAGGAAACAGTTTACGATTTTCATATGGTAGAATTAGAGAATAAATGATAAACGGCCTGAATAAGGATTTTTTTAACCTTTGATACACATTGTTTAAGCTTTTAATAAATCTGAAATGTTTAAAATATTTAAATACATTAAATTTTAGACGCAAGTACTTTGGTCCAGTGAGAAACATTCGAGCAAGGAATACTGGCACGAGAATAATCGTGACACATGTCTTGTGGACACAATGAAAGAAATGGAGTTAGCACTTCTTCAAGGTCATCTTCAGGACTACTTTAATCCGGATTTGAACATTCTAGAAGGGAAAAGTATGAGCCAACTAAGAAGCGTGGCAAGTCATTTAAGAGCTGAATACGAAACATTTCTTAGAAAATAAACATATGACTTTTTTTCAAATGAGTTCTGATAGGAATGGGAGTTTCTCACAACTATAGATAAAGTTTGCATTCACCTTTAATTTTTGCAAGTGTTGTCCCATTGATTTCTTTATTTGCCGTAATCTGTTGTTAATTTAACATTATTGGTTTATTTACCTGTATGTGTTGTATATGTTTTTATCATATGTAGTTTCAGAGCTTGTGTTATCATGTGTTGTATACCTGACCTTATTATATAAGTATAGTTCTAAAACGTTTCACATTATTCTCATGTTAAAGAGATAGGACAGTCGAGTTTCATAATAGCCAATTTATTTTATGCTTTTCAGTGGATTACTGATTTATCCGTGAAAATTATGAGACTACTTTTTTAAGATTTTCCCCATGCGGTACCTCAGTTTTATTATTGTTGACAATTCTGACATTGTTAGGACTGTTTAGAGAAAAGCAAAGCTGAAATTGATAAATAACTGAAATTTCAAAAGTAATAAAAAGAAGAAAACTTACTTCAATTCATTCAAATTACCGATCACCAAATATCGTCTCTAAATTTTTGTTTCATGTTTACAGCCAGAAAAATAAAATACCTTCCACATGCAGAACTGCTCTTGATGACATTTGGGCATATTTAAGTATCCTACGAGCAATAACTTGAAAAGCAATGACAGACATCAGCCCGAAGAATAAGTAAATAACCCAGCGTTCGTAAGTTTGTAAGAGTCCATGTGTTCCAATTTCGTAGTCGCTTTTTGAATGTTTACACATCTGTCAACACTTATTAATTTTCTGTAACAATCCCCAAATAAGTTTTCTTTCTTCTTAAAAGTTGTATGACTAACAAATCCAAATGATATCCCTCTGAATCTAACACAACTATTTTCCTCCCATGAAATACACAACTTTTAAAAATGTCTGCCGCTTACATTTCACAGAGCCAAGTCTAATATAAATTCGCCGTAAGTAACAGAAATATAGATGGATGGTTTGACTTTTTCTCCTACTAAAATTGTTTGTTTTTATTACTCACTCTATTCACTCGTGTGAATACTGTTTTTAAAGCTCACGAGATGAAATAAAATTTCATCTTACACTCAAACAAACAAATATCCTCTATATATGCACTGATTACGTGTCGTATGCCGTACGTGTCGTATTCAAATCGTTTCTAATTAATCACTTAGGCCTACCGGCCTTCGTGATTATATTCCTGCGCATTTGAACTCGAACTGTGCATTATTCTACACAATGCACTCAAAATTGACATCTTTTTTCTAACGTTATACATGCCACTAATCAATAGTCATTTACATGTGTAATACTGTTACTTATATTAGATGTTATGCTTTATTATAAGGATGTTACACTGGCTGTCGGTACAGACCGGAATATTTAACTCGAGGGTAACTGTTTACTAGTACGGCGGTAAGGAGGCTCTGCACAGTTACCCGAGAGTTAGATATATTCCGTCTGTGCCGACAGTCGGTGTTTAATTAATTCTTTTTTCTTGCGTATTACATGCGAGTCATTTTTCGAAAAGAAATTATGAAAACTGATATTTTCGTTTAGCTCTTATTTTCTTATAGTAGTGTATGACTTTTTAATACACTTGTTACTATATATAGTAACAAAATTGCCTATGATTTCAACTGATTATGAGTGTCACATGACCTATTATGAGTTTGCGGCCCGGGGCCGAGAACTAGTTATCAGCCCGCAGAACATGTGCACGTGTACAAACTGAAACAATGACGTCATATTTTACGTCATGAAACAGTTAACTGTAAAAGTGAAAGTAGGTTGTCAGCACGAATCGCTTTATTTTTATTATGAGAGCTTAAAAGCGTATTTAGTACAAACACATTTTTGTTACTATTGAAATTTGAAGAAATAATACGACAAATTCATTCCAAAAAAAAAAAAATGAAAATAAAACTTGCTTCTAGATTCTACTGCTTTGAACACACAAACAGTAAACATCTCTGTACAGAACAGTAGAAGAGTAGACAAGAATTTTGAAACGAAAGAACTTTGTTGTTGTTTTTTATTTATTTTATTTTTTTTAAATGCTACTGTTAGATCTACCAAGTGTATTAAAGACATTAATACACGTCAGAGTAGGGCCGGAAGCTGATAATCGGCCCTGAATGAATATTGGCCCTCGGGCTAAAGCCCTCGGGTCCATTATTCATTTTGCGGGCCGATTATCACCTTCTGGCCCTTTCCTGCCGTGTATTAACCTCTTAATAACTTCATTTATAAAGACAAAATGGCGTCGCAATTAATTAAATAAAGGCGCGCATGGATGACATTATTTAAGGTAAGCGAATTGTCTTAAACAGAAGATAACCCTGTCTGATATGCAAGGGAATACATCTAACACGCGGCACATTATTCCCCTATAGGGAAACACGTGCATTATTGCACTATATGTATGCACAGCTGAAAAAAAACGAATGCTTACACGTCATATGACGTCAGACAGATTACGACAGGAAAATTACTTTTATGCACAATGTACGAGGGGTGTTCAAATATGAATGCAACTAGGCCAATATCTATATTAACCATGTTTTGAACGTATCGCTTAGATGGTTGTGTAAGCTCTCAATTGATACAATACATGTAAAAATCAGTTCAGTCTAGCTTTGACAATAGCTCAATCAACACTGTCTACTCGTGTATACTAAAGCTAAAATGGTTGGGAAAAGGTCTCCTTTCACTGACAAAATACGGTCCTATACCAAGAGCCGCTGTATTCTTGGTATACAGGCGAACAACATATTAATCGCATGGTTTCGAACGTTTTCTTTGTTCTTTCTAACCCATTATACTCAGTGCATTTGAAAACTGTATTGATATATAACAGTGCAGTTTTTTCATTGACTCATATAGAGAAAAAACTCAACTGCTATATAGCAGTTGAGTTTTTTTTTTTTTTTCGCACTCTGTATATATCAGTGTAGTTTTTTTTCAGAGAGGCTCCAATGGGACAGGTGTAACGAACATTCCTAGTAGCAAGTAATAAAGAATTAATAATAATAATAATAATAATATTAATAAAACGGATATAAACAAAGATAATTGATGAAATGAAATTTAAAATCAAAAGGTACATCCGCTGAATGAATTATTTTCACTGAAAAAAGCCCTTTAATCTTGAATCAAAATTACTCCTTACAATCCGTCTCTAACATTGGATGTCTTTTAAGTTTTCAAGGGTTGTATATATAGTTGTATATTTGGTTTTCTATTTTTCTTGTTGTTTTTTTTTTCGTTTTTTTTTCGCGGCAGCCGCCTTATTATAAATAATATCGGGATATTTCAGCAAAAATTGTCTCGGCCTAACGGCCTCGCCGTTTTTTATCAGAAACATCCCTTGATGTCGCCCCAGCCAGTGTTATGTCCTCGTAGCTAACTCGTTTCATATACTATAACTATTGCTTAATGAAATATGTCGTGTTTATGGGGAAAATGAACTTTCTTCTTCATCTGTCACTCAGTAAAAGACGCACCTCATGCACGCCGTCCGAAAACTGCAACTTTGCCAAAAATAGTTGAAAAAGTATAGGATTTAATTGCTCCTGATGCAAGATTAACAACTAGGTATAAAGCTAAATGTGTTGTAAGTGCCGCTCATACAATTCTCAGACGTGATTTAAAAATGAGATGGATAAGTACCAGATGGATACCCGATCTCCTTACAAAAGAGTACAAACTTGCTTGCGTTAGAATCTCCAAACAAATGTGGAAACATTTCCCTAGATAAAAGAATCGATCTTTCGCAAATATCATCACTTGCGATGAGACTTGTGTTCACTTTTATGAGACTAAGCGAAAGATACATACACATAACAAAATATGGGCAACCAAAAAAAGTCAAAGACCTTGCGTAGCAAAACGCACCATGAGCGTCAAAAAGGTCATGCATATAATTTTCTTTACCAATCAAGGTCCTGCTTATCTGTAAATGCCAAGTTTTACAAAGGCAATGTCTTTCATGAATTGAAGAAATATTAAAAAAAGCAATTAAAAAAAACAACGTCGACCGGCAACTGGTACCCGTGGTGTCGGGTTGTTGCATGACAAAGCTTCGTCACACAAAGCGGCCATTATACGAGAATAATACTGAAACAGGAAAAGGTTGTCGAGCTTCCTCACTTTCCTTATTCGCAAGATCTTGCCCCTTGTGACTTTTTCCTTTTTGCGAGACTCAAAAAACACCTTGATGAAAAAAAAAACATAAAACCCGAAATAATCTCGGTTCGGCTATTTTCCAGTGTCTGAGCAGTATACCTCGAAAAGATTATGAATACGCATTTAAAAGGTGGATTAAAACACTTAAACTTTGTATATCACATGGTGGTGAGAATTTTGAAGGATTGAGATTATTATTTTGGCACTGTTAGTTAAGTACCCAGTTGCATTAATATTTGAACACCCCTCGTAGTTGAATATAAATTTTTAATAGCATAATAGAATTGGAATAGATATTAACTTTTTTACATTACAATATAATAATGCACTGTTTATCGTTCAAATGTTTGCTAAGTGATTATATTCCTACGCAATTAAACTCGAACCGTGCATTTTTCTACAACAATGTACTCAAAATTGATATATATTTCCTAAATATGTACACTTTCTTATGTGTATGCACTTTACCGGAATTTGACAGTCAGGTCGCGAGGCATTGCCTTATATAGATCTATCATAAAGGTCGCGTAAATCAGTTTCAGTAGCGACATCTGTATGTATATATATATATGTATATATACCGATTTATCAGGTTATACAGGATAAAATACAGACGATGTTTACCGACATTAAATATATCATGTTACTGTTTAAAAAAAATCCAGTTTAAAACTAATAATACATGTGTGAAGCGTTGTATGCATCGTGTTTAAGCTTAAGAAATAAACGAAATAAACAAGTTTACTATCAAGAGATTTAGATCAAAACATTTAGGGAACACATTCATAAGCACGATTTTATGTTTTGTCCATTTAGAGAAAGTCACAAAAGGTCACACTTGTATGGATGAAGTGAAAACACAACTCTAGTATTTGAATGAAAATAGGGCATTTATTAAATGCCATAAAATATATAGCAACTAAAAAACGTTTTCACAAAAACATAACTGGGTGGAAAAAACCGCCTTAACATATAATACTGTAACATATAATGTTCATTGTTAACATATAATACTGTAACATATGTTTGAAACAAAGGCGAAATAATTCAGTAATATAAAACGTTGAACAATGCGAATGTAACAAAGGTGAAAACAATAAATTGAAAATAAACATGACAAAGTTTAGAGGAGGAGGCGATGGGAGGAGGTGGTTTTCCAAAATTATGAGACAAATTTTAGCGAGCGTTTCACGCACGCAAAGTAAACAAAGATTAATGGCTTGTTAATTTTGATTGGTTAATCAGACCAACGTGATAAAACCTGGTTTGTTGATTGGCTAAAAAGAATTCCTTAAAAAGTCTGTTCCTTAAGTCGTACTACATTCCGTAAAACAATATAGAATGAATGCACAAAGACATAAAAAACTTTATGTCACCATAAACTTCTATTTATGTTTTGTCCATTTAGAGAAAGTCACAAAAGGTCACACTTGTATGGATGAAGTGAAAACACAACTCTAGTATTTGAATGAAAATAGGGCATTTATTAAATGCCATAAAATATATAGCAACTAAAAAACGTTTTCACAAAAACATAACTGGGTGGAAAAAACCGCCACAAACCCCACCCAGAACGACCTACTGTGACTTGTCTAAGATGGACTTATGACAAAAAACCTAGTTGTACATTATATTACATTAAGGCAACCATATATACAAAGCCTAACACACAAACAATGACTGAACTGAACTGAACACAACTGATGAGGTATATTATGCATGAAAATAAAATAAAATTTGTAAATGTTGTATCCAAAAAATTATACATAACATGACTAAACTGAACACAACTGATAAGGTATAGTATGCATCAAAATAGCAATAAATTTGTAAATATTGTATCAAAAAATTATACATAAGACTAGACTGAGAAAGTCTATGTTAGACAGTCTAACATATGTAAACATTTGCAAAGCTAGAATATAGAGTTAACAACATAGTAATATGACACTGTGTAAATCACCTAATAAAAGATCTGCGGCCTTAAACCGTCAGACAAATACATAGCACGATTAAAGTTCTATAAATGCCATTCTATTCAATGAGGTAATATAATGTTAACTATTGAACTTGGCTTTTGTTCTGCCATTATTCCATCTATTTATGACATTGTATACACCACTGAACTCATAATATTCAAATTAAACGAGTGTCATTCAGAAATAAAACCATTTCATTAATTTTCCCTTTCATTTACAACATGAATATACCACTGACTCTTCACGGGGTTTGATGATTTACAATTTGTAAATATGCGATCGTCAGATTACAAATATTGCGATGTTATTTTTCTCTAATGCCTGAATTAATGACTTCATGTTAAAGGTTATGTTAGCAAATATCTTGGAAGTGGATATCATTTTTGTGTGTGTTTGAATGTTTAAAGTGTGTAATTTTCACCGCTTTTCAGACTTAAATGTTTTCATTCTTGAGTTAAACACATTTCATTTTATATTTATGTAGATCTAATTGAAAAATTATGGTTTTATTTAAATCGTAATAACTTAAACAGCATGGACAGGATTGTTTTGACTTTAAAGTTAAATATTGAAATTTTAAACTATTATTCTATTAATCGATTGATAATTGATTTTTTATACTTTTGTTTAGCAGTCTGCCCAAAATCTAATATTTAACACCGTATCATTTGTAATGCTATCAATAATAAAATCTGTATAGTTGTGAATGAAGGAACGATTGGTTGTATAGTCATCCACTTGTTAGATAAAACAAGTGGCATTGGAACACCTTGTTTGATTATTTATTGCATTGTTATAAACCATTTACCTTAGCTATAAATGTACAACAGATGATATTTTGTATGTGCCGACTGTTTGAAATAGTGTTTACCGTATTAAAATTACCGTTAAGTAGAATACCGGTTTTTACAAATTTCAATAAAGTAAGAATCAATTAACGATGTTAGGACCATATATGACTTTTTGCATGTACAGTGCTATAAAGGGCTATTAGTTTGTTCAGATGTGGATTTTTTATGTTTCCGGCAACTGTTGAAAGTATAAAAGAAATAATAAAAACATAGAAAGTGAAATCGGAGCTAACGGACATTTGTTTGTTAAGAAAAAAAGAATGATTTACTGTAGATGTTAATAAATTGTTCTGTCAATAATAACTCTTTCTGGTATGGGTTATTTAATAGAATAATAATGTAAAGTACTGGAACACATTCTTTTGTAAATAAAACTGGACATTATTAATTAAAAAAAATTATAACGGTCAATATTGAATTATTCACGTTTACGAACTTCGTGTAAATAAAGGGCGCTTAATTTGCGTTTCCTTAAGTTGCAGTTTAATCTATAACATAGATAAAAGTTATTGTTATATGATGATATTTAATGTTCGTGAACTTAAAGGGGGATTGACCAAGACTTAATTAAATTGCTACGTATATGTTATATGGAAGATAAAATTTTGTGAGAAAAAATTTATAAACATTTACAATTGACATGAATTATGTCAAAGATCACTGCTAATAAATTATAAAATGTTAGATAAATAAGATTTTGATAGTTTTGCTCCGGAAGTTTAAAAGATTGAGGCAGATCGAGCTGTCAGGAGACAAATTACTTGTAAACCATGCACGGGTTCTTTCGCACGTGAACAAATGAAATGTAAATATTTTAATTGATAGAACAAGATTTTAATGACCGAAGATACGCAAATACATATATATCCATAACTCATTATGGTGTCGGATAGAATAAAATGAAAACAACAATATGCAATTGTTAGAACAAATAGTGACGAAGAAGTAACATAAAATAGAAGGAACTAGTAATGGAGGACAAGGAAGGGACAGATGAACATGCTAAGGGACAGTTTGATCTAAATGAAAAAAAGAAGAAAGTCGGGAATTACCTGTTAGGTAAAATCATTGGTGAGGGAGCGTTTGCCAAGATACGTCAAGGTTTACATATCATAGCTCGAGAAAAGGTAAAATATCATACAGTATCAACATCATTTAAAAATGGTGTTATTTTAACAGCAATGTTACATTGTGTGATTGTATAGAAGTGTCAACTATTGTAATACATAATGTTTAGAATACAACATACTTAAGGCAACATATAATACGTTGGCACTACTGAAGAGTACTTAAAATAGCAAGAAAAATATTTAAAAAAATCACTTTGTGGCGGCTAATGAGGCGGAACATAATGCTGAAAGTGATGATGATGATTATGGTATTTATGATGATGATAATGATGGTGGTGGTGATGATGATGATTTTCATCATTGAATAGATGATGATGATGATGATGAAGGAGATGACGATGATTGTGATACAACTATGATAAGACAATGATGATGATATTTATGATGATCATGATGATTACGGTGATGATGATTGAAAAGATTAGGAAATCGTCCATCAATATGCTTATAAACTAGAATTGTTTATCATAATTTTAAAAGAATATAAAATTTAGAAAAACCCTATATTTTCACACTCGTTATTTGAATAACTTGAGTATATTTGTAAATAATGCAGAGATACGTTCAAGGTGCAGCCGATCTGAATCATAAATCAAGCTGTAAACTTTATAATCCTGTACAAGCATTATAAAAAATCCTGCGTGTTAACAGATAAATGCATTTCTATTCATAAGTTTGTAAATATTAAAATTACAGCACGTTCGATTATCCATTATGAAATAGTTTCGTTTGAAAAGTCAATATGTATGACTGAACACGATTTTTCATGTTCCCTTTGAACATTTCAAATTGAATCCTTGAACAGTCTGAACGAGAATTTCATTACAAAAATAATTTTATATCATTCCTTGGTTATATTGAATTACTTGCTAATAAAATGATATCTTCTATTATTAATAAACATATATTTATACCGATTGAATCATGCGTTTTTCTCCCTATTTGTTGACACGTCAGTATTACGTATTGTGTTTCTTTTATTCGGATACGAGGGCGTAAAATGTTAATTGTATGTAAACTTGATTAAATTACGAAAGTGGTACGCCCTTATTAAGATTAGATATGGACGTTTTAAAGTAATTTCTTTGATTTCTGATGATGAAGTTTAAATATCTGAGAAAAATATCTAAGAACATAAAACATAAATTGTGTTATTCTCTACCTTATACATTATATTAAATGATAATAAGGGTTTATTCCCCAATTACAGCCCATGTATTAATCTCTTTTTCCTGAAAACAATTCTACTTTAATTCACCTCAATCGTTATTTCCCTTGATGTTTTCAGCCCTTCAAAATGTAAAAAAAATGCTAACTTGAAAAGAAACAAACCTATTTTGGGATAAAATCGACGACTAGAAATAATTGGATCAAAATAAGGATCAATATTTTAGGATCAAGATCAATATTTAGATCAACTGTAAAATGCCCATATCTTGCAATAACAATAAATTTATTCAAAAATTTCATAAACATGTCATTTCAAGTCCAGTTTTATCAAGTTATTGTTAAATATTTAATCTATGAGGATAACAATGGAGAATATTTGATTTTTTAAAATTTGACCCTGATCTTGATCCTTAAATCTTTGTGAACACAGAGTCATGAGTTAAATTTTGAAAATTGAATACCGCTCAAACTGGTACTAGGGAGCGAGAATTATGTTTGCACGTTTACATTATTTCTCATGAACAGATTCAATCAAATCGAGTCTGCAGTCCTTATGTAATATTATTGTTTTCATAGCTTCCGAGGGATCACCCTTTCCCTGTTAGACCGGACTGCTATTTCAAAATAGAATCATTATTACTATAACTGTATATGTAAATATATTTCCATCGGCTAGGTTGCTGTGAAGATAGTTCCGAAGAAGGCGGCCTTGTTGAGAGAGTATGTGAAGAAAGGTGTTCGACGTGAAGCCATGCTGCTACAGAAACTAGAGCACCCTAACATCATCCGTCTATATGAGATCATGGAAACTGAGAATAGTTATTATCTAGTGCTAGAACTGGCGGAATCAGGCGACTTCATCAAATACCTCTCAGATAAGTACGTCACTCATAAATTAATCATATTATCTGTATCATTTTTCTAAGGAAATCTTAGATTGTGTTGAATTTTAATCAATAGATTGCAGACATTACTTTTAACACGGAAAAAAGAATATTGCTTAGATAATGTTATATTTCATTCCTCAATAATGTATTTGGTATAGCGTTGGACTTTGGTTTTCATTATAATTTCATATAAATGACTTATAAAGATACCGTCCTCAGTATTTTTCACTCAATGTTTTGTATAATAAAATTATATTAGTTTCCCCACTTAAAGATAAAATCCATGTTAAATAGCAGGCCGTTTCAATTTTGTATTCTTTATTTAAGAAAAATGTTAAGTGAGAGGGAATGCCAGAAATTCATACGTCAGATGGCTTCAGCCGTAGATCATATGCACACATCTAATATCACGCACAGGTATTTGATCTTTGACGAACGCTTAATCTTACTACCTAAACAATGTATGCATTATCTCGCACACCTTCTCAATTTTGCTTTTTACAAAATACATAGTACATACATGTATTTACATACTGTATCTAAACTCATACTAGACGTATTTTGAATTCTTCAAAAATGCACACCTTAACGAATTTATTGTACTTTTGATATCATATCTTAAAATCATTTTAAAAAAATGGCGCGAGCTTAATGCATTAATTAATTACATAAAAAATGTCCATTTAAATTGTAAAGCGTTGCGTGTCATATAGTTTTGCTTGCTTTTGTTAAATGATTTAAATGTTGAACTTTTCTAGGTTATATCGGCCTAGGGGTTTTCCAATCAGATAGAGCAATTTGTCAGGCAATTACAATATGATAAATATCTTTATACAAACATCTTAATGTCACATAAGTACCTGTAGTATTTAAGATAATCAATTATAAGTCACTTTAAGGTCAGAAAGTTTATTGTTTCTTACAGGTAGTCGTAAAACACTGTACATTAGATAAAGCAAATATAAGAACATTATAAACTAAAAAAATTAAACGCAAAGCAAGATTGGCATTCTAATTTAAAATGATTTCAGGGTCATTTAGTTAATAAATGAGATGTTTAAATTTTAGAGATCTTAAACTGGAGAATCTACTGTTAGACAAAGACTACAATATCAAGATAATTGGTATGTTTCAGAGGTTATTTTATTAAAAGAAAATAAATTAATGATAATAATAATAATAAATAGCTGAATTTTTTATAACTGTAACTGTACTATTTAGTACTATTTATATGTAAATAAATTTAGATACGGAAATTAAGACATTTGAAGTTCTATGTTATCATATACCGAACATCCTTTATATATAAAAAACAATAACATAACACACTACATCATAGGGTGACCAAATGTCTCGGTTAAAAAATGTTGATTTTGGAAAATTCTTTAAAAAAAGCAAATACCAATAATAGACAGTCAACAATCTTTTAAATCTTTTTTTTGTTGAAATTTTAAAATTTATTTTCACTTATTCAGATTTTGGTTTGAGTAATGTATTTTATGGAGATTCTAGCCTTAATACCCAGTGTGGATCACCTGTTTATGCTGCTCCAGAAATCTTCTGTAACCGGAAGTACGGACCAGCGGTCGATATATGGAGCATGTAAGGAATAACCGTAAATCAATAAATAGCATGTATCATAATGAAATTTTCTCGTTCAAACATGTCCGTATTGAACATACTTAACGATATACTTATTCTATATTAAATATATATTGCATCTATATTTTATTAAAGCTTTAAGAAATCAACAGCTTTAAAGTGCTGAATATGTAAGAACATTAATGTAACTTTCAATGCTGTATAATTTGAATAAGCCATGATTTTTACGAATCAAAATAAAACTGATTTACACAACATGACATAAACTGCTAATAATAACAGCTCCTTCCATAGGGCAAAACAAGCATTCCATAAGAGACGATAAATTGCCAATGAATGTTATATTTATATGATTTACACTGTATATATTCAGGGGTGTATGCATGTATGCAATGCTGACAGGGAAACTTCCATTTATACCAGATCCCCCAAACAACTTAACTTTACTTCACACAATGATACTCCGCGGTGCTCACATCCGGACACTATTAGCGACGGTAAGTTAAGACAAAACACTTTCAGTTTTTTTCCATGATATATATTTGAGCCGCGCCATGACAAAACCAACATAATGGGTTTGCGACCAGCATGGATCCAGACCAGCCTGCGCATCCGCGCAGTCTGAACAGGATCCATGCTGTTCGCTATCAGTTTCTCTACTTGTTATAGGGTTTGTAAGCGAACAGCATGGATCCTGATCAGACTGCGCGGATGGTCGCAAACCCATTATGCTGGTTTTGTCATGGCGCGGCTCATTTATTCTATGGTATTTTATCCCGACGGTAACTTATCAAACACTTACATATTGTAACAATAAATTCACATACATATTATACGAAATTTTATCTAACGACGGCATGTTAAAGTACACATCCATGTTATATTGACAATTTTCGTTCATATACGAGCTATTTCATGGTATATTTTTGAAATCGGCAAGTTTTAAAACACTTCCATATTGATATAATTTATAAATGTACTTACATAAACATTCAACATTGAAAATCTTTATCACACACAAAGCAATTTTATGGTCATACAATTTCAGGTTATATAACACTTTAACATTAATACATGCGATGCTCATATTATAGACACAATTAGCGACAGTCGAATAAAATATGTGTTGTATTTTTGCTCACAATACAACTACCTTGTAATCAAATCTTAGACCCTCGTAACTATGGCCTTACTGCACAGGAGTGTAATAAAGCAATTAAATGAAAACCATATTCAAACATTATTAAATAACAGTTTTATACAAAAAAGTCTTGTATCTATAATGACCTAAGTGCTTAAATCTAAAACCCTCGTTAAATAACAATCTTATATTTCGATATAATTTGAAAGTCCTTACATTTGTAATATTTTTATACTAATTTCTTTTAAATTTTATCATGCTTGTAAGTTCACATGCGTTTTAATCATAACCTAGTCTGAAACAAATGTCTATATTTGATTAATGATTTTTTGATACCCGACACTATATCAAAATTAGTTTATGACTGCCTCACTTGATACTTTAGGTTGTGCAAATCTTTTGGCAAGAATGCTCTGTGTGGACTTTCACTATCGAATCCCTATAGAAGATGTGTTATCCCATGCATGGACTATGGAGGACCACCAAACACCACTAGTTACACGGCAACCTCCCATAGGAAAACTTTATCCACATGTCCCTAAAGCTGCCGTTGTTAGTTATATGACTACAGTATTTAATTTCATTGAGGATGATATATTCTATTCAGTCATGGAACGGAAAATGAACGCAGTAGCTGCCACTTATCATTTATTAATGAAACGGTTTGATTCTGGTATTCATTTGATGGGCTTATCTATGGGTGCTTCTGGTCCATTCAAATTACACACATCAAAATTGGCAAATGATTCAATGAAAGAGTCAAATGAGAGGGTGAGTTTTCCAGCTTTATCTACAGACGAAACATTTATTAGTGAAAGTAGTTCTGGCCCTTCAAAGACAAAGTTTAAAAGTTATATTCAACTCCTGAAGGACTCTAAGATAAAGAGTGCTCAGTCTGCAAGTATTCGTTCAGGATATAGCTTGTCATCCAAACAGAAAGACTTTACTTTGAGACGATATAAAACTAGAACAGATATTGCACGCCATACCAGAACACGTGAGGAGACTGGGTTTCTACCTGATTTTATATTAACTTACACTCAAAATGATAACAATGTTTTTGAATCACAAACAAAAAAGTCAGACAAATTTGAGTGGGAACAAACGTTCATAATAAGTAAAAAAGAAACAACTAGGTTCGAACCAAGTGCAAATGTTAAAAGTAGACAAAGTGCAAATGTGCAAACGAAGTTTAATGACGTCATCAAACACACAGACGCTGACGGCAGAAACACTGCTGCAGACATTCCACTTCAAGCTCCACCCACAACTCCAACGACGCCTGCAATTCCTCGTGAACATAGTGCTTCCAAACAAATAAGCATTAAAATAGAAAATGTAGATGAACCAAAACAAAATATTGACAATGATGATGGTGTGAGGCAAATTACTGTTGAGGATCCATATCATGGTGAATCATGGAGCACATTTCACCGACAGAAAGCTCAACTAGCTCGCACTGTAAATGGCATTGACAGACATAACAGACCTAGTGCTTATCAGTTTCACAAACCTATAACAAAACCAAAGACACTCACATCAAGAGAAGCTAAATCTTACTTTGATGAGATAAACAATGCTCAAGTAGTAGGTCAAGGTAAAGAAACTTATTTTATGTTTGGTTTAAACCTATTTCATTCCATTCATTTTTCACAAGATGCACAATGCAAATATATAGGAAAAAGTATAAATAATACATTTTGAAAGAAAAAGTTTTGGACCACAAGTTCATATAACACTAGTAATTCGGTCCGTCCCTTCTAAGAAAGTATTTTAGGAACAAAAAATGTTAGATATTTTTATAAGGCCTTTTATGTCTCAAAATGTCTTACATTTTAATTCATTTAGTTCTGATTTAATGTTACAATGTCTAAAGTACTCATTGGTCATATACCTGAACAATCTATTGGTTTGTTTGCTGTATGGAATTCAATACAGTTATAGCAATTTAGTTTGCATGGAGATCAAAATGCCACATTGTTTCCATTTTGCAACGGTTATGATTAATTATTTCACTTTCATCGCTGCTTACTTCCATTGCCACTAATTGCTTCTCAAGTTGCCGTTATATGCATCTTAAATGTCGTGAATTTATAATAAAAAAACAACTTTATTATATACTCAATCACGTCTATCCTTTCTCAAGACCAAAATATATATTTATTTCTAGGTATACAGTAAGGTGCCCATAATTCTGAAATTACATACACTTTAATATTCATTACTACTTTTGTGCTCATTTATTTTTGAACGTCTACAGTAAAGTTATCATTTACCATTCTGTAGTGATTGCTTCAATGAAATGTAACACTACATTCATTACTCTGCCTGCAATATTATCATGTGTGGCAACATTATAATTATAAATCAGTAACCTACACATTTCTTATCCAGGTAGAAGACTTATTGAAAGGGAGAAAACCACTGCCAGTAAAATCGAAGAGCTTCATTCAATATGGACGAGAAAAGCTCGAACAGCGGGTGCACATCGTCAACTTGCCGAGCTTGCCCATTCCGCAAGCTCGCTCGGTCGCCCGTCCACCCATGAGGTCAACTTTAGAACGGCGGTTGACTCAAATGGGGTTTTACAGTTCCCGGACATAGTCCGCCCGCCACCGTTCTACGACGCACGTCCGGTATCTCCACCAAAACAAACGGTTGTTGATGGTGTAACCGACGTGATCAAAGTACATATCACCAGTTCAGCAAAAAATTAAACGACAAGCAGTATAATTAGAGATGTACATTTATACACATTTATTTTATGTTTTTATGATGAGTCTTTCATGTAAATAGTGTATCACTGGTATTATTGTTATATGTATTTCAGAGATTTTATAATAAAATGTTGCTTAAATAAACTAAAAAAAATGTTCTGTTACAAATGTAACTCGCCATAATAATGAACACCACTTGTACTTATAAGTAGTGTATTTACTTTATTTAGGGTGATAATACATACTTCTGAGTACCTGAAGGCCGATGATTATATTGACCGATTAATTAAACGGATCAAAAACGAGTTTTGTTCAAAGTTTGTGTTGAGACTAATTAAAGGTCTCTTTAATGCTTAGATGTCAAAAGTGTAGTTGCCATTACCAATATCTTAGATAAAATACAAGCTGCCCTCCTAGCACCGGTTCTTGCAACGTGTTAGGTGACGGATTTAACTAAGGCTTATACAAAAATTAATTGAATGTTTACCGGAACATTTAGAAAACGTAAACACTTTCCAGAAAATGATACTGTATTCATACCAGATATAACAGCATAAAAATGCGAAAAGGAGCGGTAGCGACTGAACAAATATCGTGCAGACTAAAGACAGGTGCTGATAGATGATTGACTAGCCCACGATCATAATTAACATTAAACGGGTGTTCATAAGTCAGAAATTTCAGTAAATAAAGGCATTCCAATATGCACGTAGCCAGTGATTTTAATATCAAAAACAAGCTGTATTTATAGACGTTTAACATGCCCACGTCGTGAAACTTAAATTAGAACATGTTTCTACTTTCTCAAATAAAAGACATCGGTGTCATATCATTTTAAAATTTCAAGATTAGAATACAATATCTTATTTGCATTTAATAGAAAATAAGAACTGAATGCGGATTGTTTATTATATTAATTGAGAGTAGTTGAATTAAATAGTATAAAGAGAGTCTCCGGATATTTCATAAGGTTTATTCAACTAATTCAATGAATTGAATATGGTATCTACATGATTTAATATTTTACAGTATTTATTACATACCCTAGATATACTAAGATATTTCTGCAGATGCGATGCACAAGATGTCCTCCACAAAAAAAAAATGGTGTTATAAATTCACCAAGTCGCTGACGCTATGAATCCATAAAAATATAAAAAAAGAAATGTTTTAGAAAATGGTACATACGTACAGTAGATACGGATACACGCGTATTAAAATACTAGATCGACATTTTAAGGACAAGGGACTTGGTCATGCCTTTTCATTACAGTCACTAAACTTATATAAATGTAGAATGTGAGAGAAGCGTGATGTTTCATTAAATAACACATAATAAATGCATTGAATGCCTAAACTAATTGACGCCAAGAAAACGAATAACACTATATAGGTAGGTAACTTTGATTGTATAACTCATCATTTATGGTTGGTTTGTCTCCCTTTGATTTCTATTCCCAAGGTTGTTATCACTGTACTGTTTATGATACAGATTTTGTTTATTTATTATTTGATACGTACATCTCCATACAGATACAAGAAAATAGTGCCAATGTTTCTTGTGTTTAAAATTTTGTTTAGCTTTGCTTCTAAAACAAATATCAGCATTGGCTGGTTTAAGCTACGTAAATCCAGATATTAAATCTATTATTCTTCGCATGTTGAAATGTTTATTGTCCTTTGTTTTATAAGAACTCCAAATTAAATGTGTGAATCACCATTCTCATAAGGAAATTTATTCCTTGTGCTACTACTTCAAAGTTACATTGATAGGTTAATTAATGCCTAACTCTGTGAACATATTCAGTTGATTTCCTTTCAAGAATTTCATAGAAAGCAATATGCAAGAATAAACTGCTTTAATCAACGTTTTTTTAGTCAACAGACGTAATATGAGAAACATTTTTATAAAAAAATTAGCGTCTAAATTAAAAACAGATCATTGCATTTCAGTCATGCTGAATACTGATACTTTCACATGATATGCGTTTGCTTGACACTTTCTCCTTGCAATGACAAGGCACTCCTGTCATATCATAATCCATAACTTTAATTACAGTTTATGTTTGGAAACAATTTTCTACTGTTCTTATGAGGTAGAATTTTGAATGTGATTATTACAAAAAATCAAGAGATGACTGATCTATCGAGAGCAACGAAATTTAAAAATCGCAGATTCGTTTTTACTTCTTTGGGTCGTCAGACCAAACAAATAATGGTAGCGAAATGTGAGACTCTAATTCTGTTATGTGCAAGTGCCGAAAGTAGTCCGCTTTTTTTGAAGCGGTTACTTCCCTTTATATGTAACACATAGGCCGAAAAATTTAGGGGAGATCACTGCGTAAATATGGTCACATGACAGGCGGCTGAATAGTCGAATATTTCTTGTTTTATTCTTTCTAGATATACAATTTATAGTAAGCGCCATGATTATTTACACAAGAATTAAACAAATATATTAGCGTCGTTACAAACCCTAACTAGAATAATATGGTTTTCTTCAGGCCATGAACATGTAAATTCACCCTAGCCAAGGGGTATGCGCGTTCGCTTAGGAAGCGAGAGGTCTGGAGTTCAAATCCCATTGGGGTAAAGGCATTTCATTTTTTTTTTTCAAATTTTTTAAGTCAAATTAATAAAAATCGAATATCAGTGTTGCAATTAGTCTTATAGCCAATCTACTACAATTAAAACGCTGGAAAGCATTGGTGGCACTATACAAAAACAAATTATTTTATAATCTCACAACCTTCACCTTTCTGACATTCTGAGACCCAAACAAATTCAGCGCCTTCTGTGCTTTGATTATTTAGTCTGTTCGCGATAATCTAAAAGTTGGACAACTCTCAAGCCCCATCTCCATCCCTAAGAACTGGTTTATGTGATATAAAACAATCCTCAACATTAAAAGTATGGAAAGTATTGATCCCGAGGTGTCAGAAAAATGTACCAAATACTAGGGTGTAGCACGGTGTAACCGTTTACAGCTTCAACATGACACTTTACACCTGTTATTTTGAGCACAAAAGTTATGGAAAGAAGATATAGATGTAGAGAGCATTGAAATCAATAATCAATGACGCTAAATCTAAATCTTTATAATAGCAAGTTATAGTTTATTGACATGATGGCATTAAAATATTTTTTTTCGAAATGTTTGTACCTATTGATAGAGGTCTTAACCAATAACTTGTTTTCAAATTATCAGATACTTCACTTACACCGTTTTTTCAGAATAATTATTTCATTGTGCAAAATGACCAAAAACAGAAAGCGTACTTTTAACTTAAATTGGGCAAAAAATAGCAATTAATATATTCTGAAGTATATTTCTTTACTATCTATTGCATATTTTTTACCTTTAAGTGTCCATGGTGATCTATTAAAATTTTAAATTTTTATTTATAAAGCATTTGGACATAAGTGGTGTTCCTTTAAACAGCGAGCATTCAGTCAGATCAAAAACAGCTTTGTGTTTTTATGTTTTGTAACACCGTGAATTAATGTGTTTAATATGAACGACATGTTTACAGCAAAATAGTTTTTCTTTCATCATTCAAATTTTCTTTCATCATTCAAATTATGAGCATAACGAAATATTTGTTGCTTTACTTCATTTTTATTTCAGTTGAATACTCACGTCGAATCTTTATTTCTTTTCATTCTTTTAATTGTTAACTCAATGATGGTGTCATATGCGCCATTTAAAAGCACATATTATACGCCAAATATATTTCTTTATTATTCATGTGTACAACAGCGGTAAGAGCGATTGCTTTTTAATGGTTAACCTGAAGAATACTGTGCTTTGTTTGATATCTGAAATTACTGACAGAAAAATCGAATAGCATGATTCAGTACAGACGAGAAAATCTCAGACAACAGAAACACATCCTTATCGTACCCAGCTAATCTGTTTCATAATGTTACTCTGTCGACCGGCCATTCAGGAGAACAACTTTAGAAACTGCAGTTAACTGAAACGGCGTTTTTTACGATTCCCGAATATATCTAGTTTTCCATTGAAGTACATAATTACCAGATATAGATTTAGAAAATATCTATTATTCAATATGTTTTCATGTTATAGCAAAATAAGTTCGCACGAAGATTACTTTACCGGTCATTATACGTATTTTCATAATCCTAATATTTGTAAATATCATTTGGTTCACCTACATCACCTTACACAACAAAAAGCGTTTATGAGCTCTTTGCCCGAACTCTTCTTAAATAAAACACAGATCTAGTATTTATGTAGCTGAAAGGGACTGCTGAAATACTGCTTAAAATAAGAAATTTAATTATTTCAATAAACTGCCAAGTTTACTAGAATAAAAAAAGTGAAAACACAAACGAACAAAATATTATACAATATTTGATGACGTGACATGAGCTTTTGAATGTTTAGATGTTTTAACATTGAAGTGTTCTGAAGCACTGACAAAAATGAGAACTTTGTGATAACTACAAGTTTTATATGGGATCAAGTAATATCATAAATGTCCTATGTCAAAATATCTAGTTTATTCTATAGCTTTTATACATTCATACCTTGTTTCAAGTGTCATCCAAACCGAACATGTCATACTTACAATTTTGCTGTTTTTAGCGTTCGATTTATTCTATTTATTTACTGTAAATATTAAAATTGGAACCTTAAAGAACGCCTTTGAAAATGCTGTAGACTAAATTTGACTGACTCGGTTCATGAACCAGCAAAACTGTAATCTACTGTCCATGCCTGAACCCCTTGCGCCTAACCTTTTGGAACGACTAAGTCCTGTTGTTGATTAAAATAAGACATTAAGTACAAAGCAAAGTGTAGGATCAAACAAATAGAAGTTAATGAGTCCAAAAATAAAGTTTGTCTAAAACATTACATGTGCGAAATAAACATACAATCAACTAATGAACTTTTTGTTCTACCAATAAATTGTTTGTTCTGCTATTTCCATTATATTGATATTGTTTTCAGGGATTTCAAATATACGTATAGCGGATAACAGAAGTTAAAGTTTTAAAATGTCAGTATGACACTGTTTCATAAAGCATGTTTAATCGACACCAGACGTAACAAGAGAATGTTTTAATAACAGTTTCAAAATTAGAAAAGAAAACATTTCATTTCACTTATTTGAATTCTTTGACATGTATATCATTCCTCGGCGTTGATTTCCTGTCAAGCTATCGTTTCTTTTTTTCTTTTTTATGACTTTACAACATTATAATATTGTGGAGGATGCTAAAATTGTTAGATATGAAATAATAAATTGTCAATCACAGAGTGCTAATCTTTATATCATTGAAATAAAATATTGGAACATGACTTCTTTTTCTGGTATTCCCCAACATTTAATTTTGATGACGTTAGCCGGTGATGTTACACTTTCTACTTTTTTTTACTTGGGGACCATATGCCGCTTTTCATGGAATGGCACTAACGTGTCACATTGCAGGTTCAATAATAACCGCCATATGAACACACCTGAGGATGTTTCAAAATTCAAAATTGTACCAGTTTATGTTAAATGTTGAATTCTGCTTAAGCCGGTGCTGGGGGTGCGGACGGTTGTTTGCATTTGACAGTACCGTCCATGAACAGGCTCAATCAAACCGAGCCTGCAACATTTTCAATTTTGCCGTGTTAGGCTTTCTTTAGGGATTCTTATTTTCTCTAATTTTTTCATCATCAAAAGAACGGAATATAAATATAAAAGTATCAAGATGTCAATGCACAAGAGACAATCATATAAACTAACTAGCAGACTTTATTGTCGCCTAAATAACCATATATGACAAATACTGTTGAGTCAAATTGAATTAATATTTCTTATTCTGAAAATATATTGCTTCACTTATTTTAGTGCAAAGGAGTATTTCTGGCCATTTCTTCATTTTATGATAACAATTAGTATATAGAAGTCTTATTTCGTGTGATATTTTAAACTGATTTCTTAGAATCTGATGAGGTGACAGACACTATATTTATATCTTATTTGTACTGTTAAGAATTGTAGCGGACAATATTAATGTTCATCTCTTTATTTCAACATGGACAGATAGTCAAAGGTTTTTAGTAAATTCATAAAAAACCGTATGCTTTCTTACTATATATACACTCAATACGTAAATAAATAGCATCTTTCACTCGGAATAAGAAAGAAAAATTCTAAGATAATATAAATGTGCCTTACTCCTTCTGTAAAAAAGTCATGGGTTTTACAGTCAAAAACCTGATTCCAAGTCGAAATGTTTGAAATAATAAAAAAGTAATAAAAACTTAAAGGAATGACAAATGTCTTACAATGTAATTTTTTTCTATATTCTGGTGTAAAGTTTTAGGTTAACACTTATTCAAAATCAACCTAGCTTGAAAACAAGAAGCTTCGTAAACTGGGATCAAAAGAAAGAAAAGCTAGTTCCATTGAATAAACGCTTCGAATTATGATCATAATGGCTGAGTATGGTTGATACAATTACACTCATCTATAAAGGAGTTGCAAATGGTTTCAAAGGTCCCGAAAAAGATGTGTGGTGATCTATTCTTCGATTATATCTGTTGTGAAATGTTAAAATGCCACAGTTGTCTCTTTCATGGGATTTATGATTAATCAGCGTATGAACTTCAACTGTTTAGTAATTAAATAAAGTGTGGTAGGTCTTTTTTACGCAATAAACCCACACTGATCACTGATACTCAAAAGAGTATATTGTTTAATTTTTTTTTTTTTGAATTAACATGGACACAAAGTCTATCAATCACAACATTATTTTTTCAAATTCTTTGCATGCCAAATGTACAACCTTGGATTGATATTGAAAAAAAACACTTTTAAGAATAGCAATCTGAAATAATTGTTCTTAACATTGAAAAGGTGTCAATAAGTCCCTTTTTCTTTCCTTTTTCTATTGTTTGAAATTCTTATAATTCACTTCAGATAAAAAATAATATTTTTAATATCTAAAGGTAGTACTAATTTCCAAAAACTGAACATATAGCGGGACGTGAAAGAAATTTAGTTTAGGACTGTTCAAGCTCATACAGTATAATAAAGTAATTAAACTGTTTTACAATGTGATCATTAAGTTGCCGGATTAAGAGGAAATAAGATATCATGAACAAATGAATATGTCAAAGGGACATTTATTATCTTATTTTAAATGTCACAATGTACTTATAGTTGAAATGTCAAGGTCTTTAAAATTTCATAAAACGTCGTTATTTGTCTGAAGATATATTATAACACTAAATCGGCATCTGCATGATTAATATATTAGCCTACCATGTTGTGATTATGCTTAGTTGGCATTTATGTAAAGCAATGAAATCTTGCATATCACCATTTCATTTCAAATTATTAAATAAAAGAAAAACAAAGAAAAAAACAACAACAAAACCCAAAAAACAAACAAACTGTTCGGCGCAAAATTTCAACTATCAATAAGATAATAAATTTTGTTATCAAACAACTAATTAAAGTAAAGACATAGCGTACCCTCGTTTATGTTAATATATTCAACGATCAATCAAACACATGTGACAACGATATGACGTAGCATAGCAATTACATCATTGGATAAACAATTTACATCAAGGACGAATGAGTTTAGTGTGAACGAGTAGTTCAAGGTTTCTTTTTTCATATTAACTCATGCGCAACGGTATTTTATTATTATTTTTTAGAAGTAATGAAATGCAAGTACTTTTCAAAAGTTTTTACTCTTGGTGTTCATTGTATAGCTGAACCATCTTCTGATATTGAACTGTAAGTAAAGTTATAGTGATTATTATTTCGTATAGAAGACAATATAGATCTACCACTTTGTTATTTTTTTCTACTTTTATGACAAATTTGATTAAAATGTACTGAAATTTTAAGAGAAGTAAAAGAAAATTAGGATCCAAGTAATAAGTTACGTGTTATGGACGATTAATGACTGACTTTGCAGTATTTATCACAATATTTCTACTGTGTGACTAACGCAGTAAGGGCTATTTTTGCATATTTTGTCCTATTTTTGGTAATTTTGCAATGTGTAAATTAATTTCCTTGACTTTAAAATACATTTTAAAAATCTTAATGAAAATTAGCATGAATCTAAACGCTTGCTGCTTTTATGTATTCCTAATGTCTGTTATTCCAGCTATATATCATTCAAATAAGGTATGAAATATAGAATTTAGTAACATCCGTACATGTGTTAAAATAGTAATCATCACATAGTAATATTTTTTGATAATATTTTATATTTTTTAATAATAATAATTATAATAAATATATAAATAAATAACTAAAAATAGTAATTAGTTAATGTCTTAAAAGAGGAGAGTGGAATCTTAATACTTTAATAAAGCCTGAGTATCACTGACAGTGGTCACAATACAAGTGAACATAAAAATACAAAACAATGTTCATTTAGGAAAAATGGAACCGCCTTAGTGAAATAAAATAGAAAGAACTTATGACAAAAAAAACAAAACAATAAAATTGAGAAAAAAAGAAATCATAAAGAATGCCTAAAAGGCAAAATTGAATTATTGGAGGCTCGCTTTAATTGAGCCTGTCCATGTACGGTACACAAAAGCACAGAAGCTATCGTCCATGCCCCTAGCACCGACTTTAGCAAAATTAATCATTAAAACGTAAAAATGTGACATTTTGAATTTGGAAACATGTAAGTTTATTACCCTTCCAGATTTTTTCCTCCTTTTTGATTGGATATTGGTCATCCGAAAGAAATTGATATTACCGAGCCAGACGGGTAATATACACACTAAATTACCCCAATGGGTACCCCACGTTGTACATAAACAACATGCGCTGTGGGTTTGATTTTAAGCGATGTAAATTCCGATTTACAAGCACTTTTAACTGTCAAATGATAAATATTTACCAAAATATAGTAATGATACATATTCTGATCAGTATTGAAAACAAATATGACCTTGTGAAAGCTTTATATTCATTCAAAAAAAGTGCGTTCAACAGACTACTCCTTTTCTCTTGTTTACATTCGTTAGATTCGAAAGAAAATACGTCATGTCTTTATGTGACGTCATGTTGTGGTGAAGGGGTACTTTAAAGGGAATCTTATTTCGACGTTTCATTTGAAGTAGCAATGATTTATATTAAAATCGTCTTAACTCGCCAGGGGAAGGGAAATAAAATTATTATTTTGGTTTTGGAGTGATATATTTGGATATATTACCTGCCAAGATAAAATATCACCCTCGCCTAACGGCTCGTGTGATATAAAATCTTGACAGGTAATATATCCACATATATCACTCCAAAACCAAAATAACACATAATATAATTGTTTTTACACACTTAAATTCTACACCAAAAACTATGTGCAGCCTTTTTACGCTTTTTGTGTTTCTATTTTAAATTACTCTGCTGAAGTATGGGGTTATACTTCACTTCGTACTTCACTTCAGTGTTGTTATATTTTCTGGTCCTTCGGGATCATTGATGCCAACACTATAAAGTGTTGAGAATTAAGTACCGCTTAAGCCGGTGCTAGGGGCGTGATGGATGTTGCACTTATTCATTATCCCTCATGTACAGACTCAATCAACCCGAGTCTGCAATTCTTATGTTATTTTGTTGTGTTTAATGCATCCGAGGGATCACTTTGTTTCCAGCATTTTGTACTTCACAACAGCAGGTGTCAAGTGCCGTATGGCAGCCGTAAAAAGTTGCCCCGTACTTCACTTCAGTGTTGTTATATTTTCTGGTCCTTCGGGATCATTGATGCCAAACTATAAAGTGTTGAGAATTGAGTACCGCTCAAGCCGGTGCTAGGGGACGTGAGGGATGTTGCACTTATCCATTATCTCTCATGTACAGACTCAATCAAACCGAGTCTGCAATTCTTATGTTATTTTGTTGTGATTAATGCTTCCAAGGGATCACTTTATTTCCAGAATTTTATACAAAATGTCAAGAAATTGAGAGAATACATCTTAAATTTTGCAATCATATTCTAAATGTTAAATTGTCCACTAGTAATGTAGGTGTATACGGTGAACTTGCCCGTTTTACTTTTTATTATCATTCGATATGTCAGAATTATCAAATTCTGGTTTAAAATTTTGAGTACGAAAAATTGGGTAATTAGAAAAATTTATGATTTGATGCTGGAAGATGAAAAGATAAACTGGACTTATAATTGAAAGAAAAATTGTTATATACCTATGGTTTCGGCTATATTTGGGTATCACCACAAAATGTTGATATTAACTGTTGCATTTCGTGTTTTAAGCAGCGGTTAATAGAACATTGTAGGTTCATTCTGATACAGCACGTTCGTGGACAGAGACAGTCGTTAAAGCAAGTTTTCGCCCATCCCATCTAGCTCCGGCTTAAGAGGAATGGAACGCTTATGTACGAAAATGGTAAATTGGAAATTTAGTAACATTAAATTTTATGAAAAGATATTGCTTGTATATGTAAATCAAACATATTTCTAAAAAATATATTGTTATTTTGATTAAATATAAATACATGTGAAAGCAATGTATATATTAGCAAACAAATAATATGGAATAACCAAGATATAAAACTTAGAATAAATCGTTTTCCTATAGAGATTGTATGAAAAAGTGTGAAGAATTTTGAATATTTATTTGATTACAGAACAAAATCCTTCTACCAATTTGGGGATTTCCAATTTTTGTATAACATTTAAAATAATATTTTTTTATGTTACAATCTTATTTTAAGTATACAAAACAGCATTAAAAATTCCCTGGCACAGAAGGCTTTATCTATATGTTCTTGGCAAAACAGTAAAGTCAAAAACACCAAATAAACTGCTTTATGATATGCAACTGTACAAACAACCACTTCCAAATATCAACTCGAAAAAAATGGCAGTCTATCATTTTAAATACAACAGCAGACTGGTCAGTTATATACTCCAAAATAAGAAAAGTGACAATAAATAAAAAAAACTAAAATGTTTCCATATAAATATCTGACGCGAATTCTTCCGACCAACAAGCCAGTGTTTCAATGTAAAATAGCAGAATCAAATTTGTGTTATGCTTGTAATATGCACTTTGACACTTTAGAATACACGTTCTGGGAATGTTATGTAATACAGCACTTATGGGATACACTAGATAATTATTAATTATTTGGCTGATAAGGAAACCATATCAGAAACAAATTAAGTTTAGAGGTTATCAGTTTTGGTTTCACTGGGGAAACCTTAAAAATCAGAATGTCTTAAATTTCATAATATTCCTTATGAAATCATATATTTTTCAAGTTAAGAATAGAAAACTCAGCAACTCAATTTTGAAAATTTTAAACATATCTAAATATAAAACTAGAAAAAGAAATTGCATTATTAAGTGATACACTATACGAACATAATAATAAATGATCTGTATTTAAAACTTAAACATTGCTTATTACTTGTGTCAGATTTGCGTAAGAAATGTCATATTATCAGAAACGCCAAGATCAAAATCAATTGCAAAAGCAACATTAATCTGTAACCCATGATATGTTGTGTTATCTATGATGTAATTGGAAACGATGAGAATCCCCCATTTTTTATAAATAATAAAAATCTATATTCTCTTCACAAAAAAAAACCCGCTATGTATAAAAAGAAAGTTTGTCTTTGTTTTTATGATACATGTATTATGATACTTTGTTTTTATGATATGATGTATTATGATATTGTAAATTCATTCTACTTATTTGAATTATGTGAAAAAAAAAGAAAAAAAAATAGAAAAAAAATCATGAAAAGCGGAATATGGTCCACAAGTATTATGATGTATGAGCCCGAAACTAATTAAATAAAATAGATTTTCGAGAGGAGATACAAGATTATAAAGTCTGCGTACCAGAGACAGCTATCAAAAAGACAAATTAAAAAAACTGGCAAAGGTTATTGTAATATTAAGTTTTTAACTGTAATTCTTAAAGTGAAAAAGTAATGTTAACACGTACAACAACAGCTTATTAACACGTTGTTTGAAAACAAAATTAAAAAATGCAAAAAAATGCAAAAAAAAACCCACAAAAAAACACAACAAAGAACAACAACAAAAAACAAAAAATAAACAAACAAAAAACAGCCCAACGAAATTAAACTAATCAATGTAGCCAATAAGATGTGTGCAATCACATTGTTATTAAAAATGCTTTTGCGATACGACATTTTTAATTCATATCTATTACCTGCAAATAATTTTGTTTATTTTGTAGGCTGCAAGATCTATCCTATATTTCTATTTCTCACAGATTAGTTTTCACAGTGTCATTATTGAACACACATATCTAATTCTGTTTTGTTGTTAAAAACATAAATATTTAATACGATAAGGTTGATCATATTATGTACGAATAATTTAAAGAGGGAATCGATATTTAAGATAAATCTTTAAAAAAATTTATTTAACTATATTTTATATAAACAATGTTTTCCTTAATCATGGTCAAGCGGCATGATAATACCTGTTTTTAAAAAGGGCGATTCAAGTTTACCTACACATTACAGAGGTATAACATTGATAAGTTGTTTTGCTAAATTATTTACTGTAATAATAAATGAACGTTTGAAAAATATGGGCACTTGTAAATGATATTCTCACTGACGCACAGTTTGGTTTTAAATCTAATTACAGTACAGTCGATGCTATTTTTCCTCTTATATTCTTTTATTGAAAGACAGCTTAATAAAAAAAGGAATTATATTGTTGTTTTGTGAGTTAATGAAATGCTTTGATTCAATATATAGAAATGCCCTTTGGGTCAAATTAATAAAGAATGGTGTAAATGGAAGAATTTTTAATGTTATTAGATCTTTATATAATGAAGTAAAATTATGTTTTCGACATATTGATACATTTCAGAATTCTTCAATTGTGATGTAGGCCTATTGCAAGGGGTGATAATTTCGCCCATTTTGTTCTCACTATTCGTAAATGATATAGGATGTTTTTACAAAATGACAGTAATTCATGTTGAACATTAGATCAGTTATCTATCTACTTATTACTATTTGCTGACGACGCCGTACTTTTTTTCAAAGACGGCAGACGGGCTACAACAATCATTAAATAATTTAAAAGATTATTGTCAGAAGTGGAAATTAAAAGTGAATGTTGAAAAAAAAGGTTGTTATTTTTTTAAAAAGGCGGGAGAATAAATAGAGATGAACATCTGTATTATGATGGGGAAATATTGGAAATTGTTTCATGTTTTAATTATTTAGGCATTGTTTTTTTTCAAGCGGTGGATCTTTAATGAATGCAACTAAAACATTAGCAGACAAAGCTTTAAAAGCAATGGGGTGTCTTTTTGCCATAACGAGAGATTTAGAAGTGCCTGTAAATGTTATGCTAAATCTTTTTGATTCTTATGTAGTATCTATATTGAGTTATTCGAGTGAAGTTTGAGGTTTTATTAAAGTAGAACATATTGAAAGGGTACAAAGAAAATTCATGAAATGGTTACTAAATGTTAAAATGTCTACTACAAGTTTGCTGTTTATGGTGAATTGGGTAGATTCCCTTTAGAGAAATAAGGATTGTTAAGTATTTTTTTAAGTTACATGATGAAAAAAAACAATAATTGTATCTTATCAAGTACCATAAGTAAATTAAGGCAGGATGGTTGTTTCATTCTTCAGTAAATATAGATAAGTTTACAGTAATTTTTCGTATAAGACTTCAGTATATATATGTATAAAACTGGAGACAGGACATCTCTTCCAGATCTTCACTTTTATTATTCCAAGAAATAAAACCTATTTTTGAAATATCAGAATATTTAACAAACTTTAGATAAAATGTTCAATTTCAAGATATACTCTTGCTTAATTACGATTTTCGTCTCATCAACTTTTTACTGAAACTGGAAGACATAGAAATATTGATAGAAATGATAGGAAATGCCAACTATGCCAATGTAATGATATTGAAGACGAATTTCATTTTGTATTAATTTGCTCAGCTTATACTACATTAAGGAAACAATGCATTCCTAGATATTATTATACACGCCTAAGTATGTTAAAATTTACTGAATTGTTACAGTGTACAAATGCAAACATTTTAAATAAATTAGCCAATTATTGTAAAAAAGCATTTGATTTTCGAAGGAATTCATTAAGTCTTTAAAAAAGACATAATAAATGACTCATGCACTAGAATGTACTCAAACATATATTTAAAAAAAGAAAATGAATTAGAAATTAATTACAGCAATATATATTTGTATAAAATGTATATAATAATCTATTAATATGTTATATAAAATGTCACATTACTTCATGTATGTAAACCAATGTATGTATGTATGTATGTATGTATGTATGTATGTAACGATGAACTGTAAATGTTCAAGTTAGACAAATAAATTTTCTGTTCTGTTCTGTTCTGTTAATCATAAGTAATCATATTTTTATATGTATTGAAAACGGTCCAGTTATACTATTACAAAATGCTATATATGCCACAAATATTTACATAAAAACCTTAAAACAGTAAAGGTATCTTTTTTGCTACAATGGACTTTATCAATAATGTTATTGATAGCATGTTGTTTTTATCAAGTCATAAATCTAGAGCAATGTCATCGACTTATAAAAAGATACAAACACCACTTGGTTAATAACATATGATATGAATATGATATCTGACACCTGAAAAACAAGATAAGTCAAAACTCTCAGGTGATATTTGACATTTAATCATCAGCAATTTAAGCATATAAATGTCATTTTATCGGATCACTTTACTCAACCAGTAACAGACTTATTCTCAATAAAAGCAATTAAACAAAATCATTTTTAAGCATTATTGCTTAAATCAATATTGTAGATAAAAAGGACCCACAAAGACAATATTGCCTAAATTGAAAGAAGCCACAAAGACCATACTTCATGATCTAGTGCGCTGAAAATAGTTCCATATTGCCTGATATAATAATTTAAAGAAGTCACAAAGACCATATCGAGTCACAAATACCATATGGCATGCTCTTTTAGACGTGTAAGGGTTATAAATACCATATTGCCTGTATATATACGAGCCACAAAGACCATATTGCCTGAATATAACGAGTCATAAAGATCATATTTCCTGCCCTTTTAGACGTATAGGGGTTATAATACCATATTGTCTGATATCGTATACTAGTATTGAAAGGAGTCATAAAGACAATATTGACTGATCTTGTACATTGTAAGGAGTAAAAATGACCACATGTTTCCTGATATTGTACATGGAAAGACGTCATTAAGACAAAATTAGCTGACCTTGTACATTGAAAGGAGTAACAATGACAATATTTCCTGATATTGCACATTGGAAGGAGTCATAAATTACATATTGCCTGATCTAGTACATTTAAATGAGTCATCTGAAGGAAAAGGAATCACAAAAGACCATATTGTATGATCTTTGAGACTAAAAGTGATCACAAAAACCATATTGCCTAGTCATGTTCATTGCCACATGAAGTAATTAAAAAAAGAAGTAAAAGTTCTTAACTGCATGATCTAGTAGATCTCGATTTTGTTGACTGATTTATAGACTGTAGTAAGTTAAAGGAATCATAAAGACCAGATTGGCTAATGTAGAAGCAGATGCCCAGACATGTTGTATTCTATCAAAGATCTTTATGCCCTTGGAATACTTCAGTTATACAAAGTTTGTGACACACAACACTTTTGATTTACTGGTAAGAAGTTGTTATCCAACTCTGTCTAAATAATGCTATAATCCATTGTACATTAAGGGTTCTTTACGCTCTTACCTCGAGGAAGACGTTAGAAAGTATTCATTAATTATTTAATTCATAGTTCGCTACGTGCTATTTTTGCTACGTGCATAAGTATATGATCTATGCAACGTTTCATTCATTCTTGTACTTATGTACATTTACGAAAGTTACAAATGTTTTAATAATGTTGTGTTTTACAATTAACAAATTAACATAATAACATAACATATTTATTAAGCTTTAAATGTTATTATCAAATCGCATTTTTATACAAAATATAAAGGACAAGTACATAGTTGACAAAGAATAATAAGTATTTTTGTAAAAATATCTTTAACATTTCAACATTTTCTGTAATAAGGTGAACATTAATATTAGATCATTTCTGTTAGAAATAATTATTCCATAATAATATTCAAGTCTGGAATTAATTCAAATAAGAAGCAATTGTAATAGATTAAGACCTATGTTGATTTTTTATTGGTTGAAATATTTTCATTAGGAATTAATTTTGACTTATAGACTTTTGGTTCGTATTGCTACCGACAGAAACATCATTGCAACGAAAATGATAAATTATTATACAATTAGTTCAGGTAATAATATTTGATACGCAGCACAAAGTGTTTAAAACATTTAATATACTTAAATGTTTCCATTAACAGTACTTTCTGCAAGAAATAAATGTAATATTGACGGATTTTATACCCCCCTTCTTATAAATAATAAGTTGTTTCTTTAAAAAGATTTCAATGAACTAAAATGAATTAACTATATTTATGTGAGGAGACAACTTTATATTGGCCTAAATAAGAATAATAAAATATATAATTTAACCAACAAGAAATATTTTTCCTTATTCCGTGGTTTATATTAATATATTTGTCTGCTGTCGTTTATCTAAAAGGGGTCCTTGTGATTAATTCTTGATTTCATTAAAGACAGTTTGTATAAATTAATCGTTTTTTTGTCTGATATTAAACGTTGGTTAATAGAAACCTACGCAAACTTCAAAGAGAATAGCATGTATCACATAATTTGTACTATAACGACACGTAGTACATAACATGGTTTACGAATCTAACTGAAGTGTTTAATGTACAAATGTTTCAAAATTCAAACTTTTGCTGAAGAATGCTTTAGCAGGTGTGATGGGGGGGGGGGGGGGTGTAGACAATAAATTGTACTTTTCAGTACCGTCCATGTGCAGGCTCAATCAACCGAGCCTGCAACAAGTTCAATTTAGTCGTTTTGTGTGTTCTTTAAGGGGATTCCTTTTTTATCCCCCGCCGAAAAGGCGGCGGGGGATATATAAATAGTCTCCGTCCGTCTGTTCGTCCGTCCGTCCGTCTGTCCGTCCGTCCTTTCGTCCGACATTTTTGTCCGGAGCATATCTCAAAAAGTATTTGAGGTATCAACTTCTAACTTCATAGGTGGATAGACCTCATTGAGGAGGAGTGCAGTGCACAAGAATGATAACTCTACCCTGCATATTGTTCGAATTATTGCCCTTTGTTATTTTTCAAAATTAATTTTTGTCCAGAGCATAATTCAAAAAGCCTTTGAGATATCAACATGAAACTTCATAGGTGCATAGATCTCAATCAGGAGGTGTGCAGTGCACAAGAATGATAACTCTACCTTTCATAATTTTTGAGTTATTGCCCTTTCTTATTTTTCATACTTAATTTTTCACTTGAGTGGAGCATAACTCAAAGTGTTTGAGATGTCAACATGAAATATCATAGGTGGATAGATCTTATTGAGGAGGAATGCTGTGCGCAAGAATGATAACCCTTTGCTATATAATTTTTGAGTTATTGCCTTTTGTTCTTTTTCATACTATTTTGTCCGGAGCTTATCTCAAAAAGTATTTGAGGTATCAACTTGAAACTTCATAGGTGGATGGATCTCATTAAGGAGGAGTGCAGTTTACAAGAATGATGACTCTACCCTGCATATTTTTGAGATATTGCCCTTTGTTATTTTTCAAAATTAATTTTTGTCCAAAGCATAACTCAAAAAGCCTTTGAGATATCAACATGAAACTTCATAGGTGCATAGATCTCACTCAGGAGGTGTGCAGTGCACAAGAATGATAACTCCACCTTTCATAATTTTTGAGTTATTGCCCTTTGTTATTTTTCATACTTAATTTTTCACTTGAGTGGAGCATAACTCAAAAAGTGTTTGAGATGTCAACATGAAATATCATAGGTGGATAGATCTTATTGAGGAGGAATGCTGTGCGCAAGAATAATAACTCTTTGCTATATAATTTTTGAGTTATTGCCTTTTGTTCTTTTTCATACTATTTTGTCCGGAGCTTATCTCAAAAAGTATTTGAGGTATCAACTTGAAACTTCATAGGTGGATGGATCTCATTAAGGAGGAGTGCAGTGCACAAGAATGATAACCTACCCTGCATATTTTTGAGTTATTGCCCTTTGTTATTTTTCAAAATTAATTTTTGTCCAGAGCATAACTCAAAAAGCCTTTGAGATATCAACATGGAACTTTATAGGTGCATAGATCTCACTCAGGAGGTGTGCAGTGCACAAAAATGATAACTCAACCTTTCATAATTTTTGAGTTATTGCCCTTTCTTATTTTTCATACTTAATTTTTCACTTGAGTGGAGCATAACTCAAAGTGTTTGAGATGTCAACATGAAATATCATAGGTGGATAGATCTTATTGAGGAGGAATGCTGTGCGCAAGAATGATAACTCTTTGCTATATAATTTTTTAGTTATTGCCCTTTGTTCTTTTTCATACTATTTTGTCCGGAGCTTATTTCAAAAGTATTTGAGGTATCAACTTGAAACTTCATAGGTGGATGGATCTCATTGAAGAGGAGTGCAATGCAAAAGAATGATAACTCTACCCTGCATAATTTTTGAGTTATTGCCCATTATTATTTTTCAAAATTAATTTTGTCCAGAGCATAACTCAAAAAGCCTTTGAGATATCAACATGAAACTTCATAGGTGCATAGATCTCACTCAGGAGGTGTGCAGTGCATAAGAATGATAACTCTACCTTTCATAATTTTTTAGTTTTTGCCCTTTGTTATTTTTCATACCTAATTTTTCAACTGAGTGGAGCATAATTCAAAAGTGTTTGAGATGTCAACATGAAATGTCATAGGTGGATAGATCTTATTGAGGAGGAATGCTGTGCGCAAGAAGATAACTCTTCCCTATATAATTTTTGAGTTATTGCACTTTGTTCTTTTTCATACTATTTTGTCCGGAGCTTATCTAAAAAAGTATTTGAGGTATCAAATTGAAACTTTATAGGTGGATAGATTTTACTGAGGAAGGGTGCAGCACACAAGAATGATAACCTACCTTGCATTATTTTTCAGTTTTTGCCCTTTGTTATTTTCAGATATCAGTATTCACATAGGTTTCAAATCTGTAATCACTTCAGAACAGTTTTCATTACCAAAAGACCTCTTAAAATGGAATTATTCTGCTCTACTACATATCATTCTTCCAATGAGCAAACACATTCGGCGGGGGATGGACATGTTGACATGGCTCTTGTTCTATTTTGTTATAATACGTACAGGTATCACAATCGATTTGAAGTTACATAAATAAGTGTATACATAATTACATAAATAACAAAATGGATATTTTTTGCAAAATCCACTGTGTTTTCACATCGCAGGTTGTATGACGCTGTATTACATGTATCATCCCAACCTATTCTTAATTATTATTATTATTATTATTATTATTATTATTATATCATTATAACATGTATAAAATCTTATTCGGTTTACTTTTAAACTCTGATAATAATATGTAGAAGAAGCTAGAAAGTAATCAAGAATTTCGCAAATTGATAGGCGTTGTTTCATGTTTATGAAGGTTTTAATAAATTACATCGTATTCATTTTCAGAATCCAAACAATCCGTATCAAATCCACATTGTACTTCAAATGGCCACATTTTCTTACTCTAATATCCATATCAAATCTATGTTGTTCTTAAACTCTTGTTTTAAAAATATAAAAGTACTGATTTTGTTTTCTTTATTCAATATGTTTTCTCCTAAAACAATTGGAAGTTTAAAATGAAAAATTAAGTACAAAAGTAATTTCATTTGACTTAAACATTGCAATACCGGACTTGGAAAGAAACTCATCCAATATAGATATTCAAGCTGTGTACATGTATTCATCCGATAGAATTGAAATGTTGTACTCAAATATGCATAATAGTTTCATAACACAGTTAGATTAGTAGTGCGTAGCATTACAATTATTTATTGATATTTATAAAATTTAATTCGCTAAGATACTTTTAATAGCTTTACCTTCGGCAAGAAATTAATCACGATAAATAACTATAAAAGACAGAAAAGAAAACATTTTAAAGACTTAAACGCATAACAGGCGGTTATATAAAACAAGAAGCAGACTTTATTGCAACCTATTTAAAGGATATATGAGAAATATTATGTTACCACATTTAATTTTATTTCTTATTCTGAAAATTTATAATTTTATTTAGTCGGTTTCTAATGTCTAAAAGAAGTTCTCCTGGCCACGTCTTGATTTCATAAAGGACAACCAATAAGAACACAGTGCGCCATCTTCATATGATGTTATATTATGTACTGGAACGAAAAGTAGAAAATAAGTGTAAGCAATCATATCTACGACATCATTATAACATGGACAGAAAAAGGCTTTTGGTAAATTTCAAAATGTCTTGCGAACTACATACATACTCTTCCACAATTTAAAATATTTCAAACCTGCTCCAACTGATATAGCAGGTGACGGATTTAATAATTAACATAGAAATAGAGTCTTTGTAATTTCTTTCATCTTTTTGCATGTAAAATATACAAACCTGGATAATATATATACTGCATGCCTTCCTACCCTTTAACTTAGTATGAAGCAAGTCTATTTGGATATCTATCTCGCATAGCACAGCTAACAGCGTAACAACTGACAGCTTAACTTCCAAACATCTTTCATTCCACACATCTTTAATTTAATTATGGAATTTCTTTATCAATGGCTAAGAAACTACCTTCATCAGCCTTGATTTATCAATAAAACCATTTTGAAACAAACTTTATACTTTAAATGCATGTGGAATAAATTTTACAGCTTAATATTTGTTTTCTTTCTCGCTGATTTGCAATCGAATGTCAACGCATTTGATAGAAAATAGAAGAAAAAAGAAAAGTATAAAAGTGCACATAAATAACTAGTTTATCAAAAAACAAAGAACCACAATGTATCGTATCATTAACAGTTTATACTAATAGTCTATGATAAAATTATTAAATCTTTTCCGACTTTTATTGATTAAAAAAATCATTTTGGTGGGAAATTGTCACGTTTTTATAAAAACTTTACATGACTCCGATATTGATTGCTACATTGATACAGACAGGCTTTAGGTGTTGCAATTAAATATTACCATATTTGGCAGTATTTTATAAGGAATGATGTAATTAGGGCTGGACATTGTAAAGAAATGTTCAAATGTAAACATAAAGTAGGACAACCACTTAAATTGAGAAAAAAAACAACAACAGAATTCCTAAAAAAAAAAGAAAAATTGAAATAGTTGCAGGCTCGGATTGATGGATTAAGTCAATGAGACACTATTAAGGAAATATGGAAACACACCATCTTAAACAGCTACTGTTGCACCTACTTCGTTCCTTCTGAGCTGTTTGATCGTGTTTTTTTTATCTTAATAACATCTAACATATACTTAATACATACTGAAGGTTCGGAGAAGAGAGAGAGAGAGCAAAAGGACATTCCCATTTTGACATATCCTATTTATTTGATGAATTTGATTCACACTTGGGAAAAACAACATTCAGGACACAACTATTATACTATTATACATTCAAATTTGACAATGGTCATTATGGCATTGTCATGTTTCTTGTTTCAATCTAAACAATGTGACTTTGGTCTTTGCCTTACTTTTTTCCATTGAGAAAATCCTACAGCTGCAAAATTTTTGATTGCCTATTTCGTATAAACTGATTACAATAAGATTTATTTAACCGTTCAATTAAACACGATGCATATCCATCTCACCTCTTAACCCTCTTTGCAAAATCTACTAAAACTGTACCCTCTTTGCTCATGCAAAGGTCATTCTCTGCTGAAAAAAATTAGGCGAAATTTATAAATTTCTGCTGATAAAAGGTGGTGTATCGAGTGAAAAAGAAGTATAACACGGCACATTAGAATTTTTTAACAATGGTTTTGTAAGGAATTTGTCCGTTTTTTCAATTACTGCAACTCCACAATAAGCTACAGAACGTGTTTCGCCACGCCAACCGCCAAAGCTCGTTCTTAAGACTTAAATGAACCAATGTTTTGATTATGTACACCTTATACATGCTACATGTATACGTTTCCATTTTTATATTATCTTTTGATAATAGAAATGAATAGTCAAAGCATCAGGAAATTAAGAAAATGAGATATTACGAACAAATAAGTTACAGGGACACCTACATGTACCGAATCTTTTAAAGAAACTATGTCTTATGTCTGCACATGCTCATGATTAAAATATCACAGTCTTTATTAATTTAAAAACTTGTTATTCGTCTGAAGTTGTATCTTTATTACACCAAATAGCTAGCTGCACAATAAATACTAGGGTAATATGATATATTTTGGTGTCGTTGGCATTTATATAAGAAATGCAACCTTGCATATTGTACTTTCTCTTGAAATTGTAATTAAATACAAAATGTTTATAAAGCAACACGATTTTCAATATCAAGAAAATATATATATAAATACTTAGAAATATAGCATTCAAGAAATAGGAAATGTTTATATAAATGTTAATAGTTTTAAAAAACGCTAAAAATATTGCTGTACTAAGAATTGGCATCATAAAATTTATAATGTCAGTAGATATCACCATTATAGTTATTTCAAACGTTTATTAAATTTAAAACGTTATCTTTTAATAGAAATCCCTGTAAAATATGATAGAAAAGAGCAACAAGGAAAAGTGCGTTCAATAACCGCAGCCCCACACGACCCAGCAACAAGAACCAGCGGCAAGGGGCCCAGGAGGACCCAAAACAAAAACAGGACAGAGCGCAAGGCAGAGCACGGACAGGAAAATCACTTAAATGAACCCAAAAAAGAACAACAGCAACCGACAAGAAAATTAAAGAAAACAAATAATTGATCAACCAATAGGCTCACAAAGCAAAATGGCACATATGAAAGGGACTGACCCGGGAAAGGGAGGGGAGAAAAGAAAACTAAGGGCAAAAGGGAAGATACTTACCGTAGATGAGAAAACAACAAGGGACACAAAAAACTGTCACCAAAACAGTATGAAACAACAAAGACATACATCTGAAGAACACAGAGGGAAGCCGCCTTGGAACGGTCAGCAGCATAAGCACTGCTGGGGAGTTTAAACCGGTTAATGATGCATCAAACCTCACTCTTAGCCCAACCATGTTCTTTTAAAACGAGACATTGTAAATAAAATGAATCCCCACCAAGCGAAATTCTACCGTTATGATTACAAAAGGTGAAATAAATAAAACACAGAAATGATCATGTAGAAACACAATGACCATAACAAAGGTACTCAGTCTCTTAAAGAAAGGCAGAGCAACAAGAAAATTACATACAAGGGCCCGACGAAGCAAGACAGAAAAAAAACAACAGAAAAAAGCATAATTATGCAAAATTTAGATGTTCAAATCACAAACTTTATATTGAAATCGGTAGATATTTAAATATTCCTTTTCAAGAAGCTTTTGCAACATTTGCCTCGGTAATCATTTAACATTTCACATTGACTGTGAACATGCTGTTTTGTTTTTCATTGTAGCAAATATTTAGAAATCAAAAATACCTATTTACTAAATTGGTATAGTTTCAGGCCTGAATTAGATAACTTTTATAAATTACTTTAATCAAATGATAATTTTGTAGTTAAGCAAATTCTTTCTTATATTTACCATCTCATGATCTCTACACATTTAATAATTAAATGTAATAAGAATTCTTCATGTCCTAAGAAACAACCTTAAAAATATTAAACATTACATTTGTATGATATGTTTTTTTCGGGCCGGTGCCCTTGTTTTCACTGAATAAATAATTTGCTTTGACTTGACTTGTAAATAGAGAAAATTCAGCATCAGCAATTCCCCAAGTCCCTTTCGGGTGCAGTTATTTCATGATATTGTTTGGAGTGCTGTTTTTCCTTCATGATATTTAGTCTCATATGTTTGACATGTTTATAAACACTCTCTGTTTTAATTTATGACGTGATTCAGGTTGTAAATCTAAAGATCATTCACAGATAATTTGGTTAACCATAAGTTTCTTTATAAAGGTAGTATTTATCAAATCTGCCAAGATACACGCACCGTTTTTTATCACATATCAAAAACGTACAGTTAACAAACTACATTCATATATTACTACAAGATATGATGCCGCAGCACGTCATTCATTGAGAAAACAATAAAGTTTTGAAAAAAAACTAGATATATTGATATACTAGCACACGCTAAGAAAACTAAAGAAATACAATGTACAAATTTCATAAAAAGTAAACGATGTCAATGTGACCAGATGGGCTTCTTCAGATATGAAGATAATATTGGCAAACCACACTGGCCCCAGCCAGCAGTCGATATAAGGGTTTAATACAACAAAGTCCATTTGTATATATTTTAAACCAAATTTTGGATTAGGTCTTTCATATATAATACACCTTTGTCACTCTTTGATTTTTACTGTGCTTTATTAACCTTTAATTTTTAAGAACACCAAAATAGTTAAAATTAATAAACTAAAGTTAAGCAAAGCTAGTACACTTTTTATTGCTTAGTAAAGAGAGAGCACTATGTCATATGACCACAATAATTGGTTCAAAAACAGCGGGAAATCAAATGCTTGACTAATTATTTAAATATACAATGAAAGGGAGATTATAGACAACTTTGTAAAAATAAAATACGAACAGTTTACAATAAACGAAAAGACCAAAAACACGAACTGGTTACAAAGTTTAAAATAAATGAAAATACCAAAAGCGCTTCTTATTTCTTCTTGCTAAACTGTTCAGTACCAAACAAAAAGCAGTTAACATAAAACAGTTAAGACGTGGCAAACGATCTTCAAAGATAGGAAAAAACACTATGCTAATGACTTCTTACGACCGGAGCTTTGCTAAATTGTCCTAATATAACAAACGCATATAGACTATTAAAATATAGAAATCTCGAAGACCGTCTATCACAACCAAATGGCTGGATTTAATAGAACCCGTTTATAGACGGCAATGGCTTTTGCAAAGTACCGTGACCGCGAGAACCGACTTAAGCAGAAAACGAAAATGAAAAAGTGAATTAGCAATAAGTTAACCTTTGTTATTATTTCGGTATTATTGAACGACTTATGGATGACAAGTTAAACAATGTATCCGCCCGATTAGATACACAATATACGAAACTAAATAAAATAGATTTAAGAGCATATGCATGGTAATAAAGCCTGTTTGTGACAGACACCTGTCAAAAGACAAGCTTAAAGGCAAAATGCATGTATGGACGTACGTATGTATATTGCTTATGTAAAGTTGTGTCAGACGTTCTTCACAGACTAGTAATATGAATTTCCATAAGACGTTTCAGCTTTTCTTTCCTTAAAGACCTCAGGACCTCACCGTGTACATCCAGGTACGAGCGAACTACTGACTAGATCTAATCATACAAATCCGTTTATCAAATGCCATCAACAGTTTTGTTGATATATGCTTGTGTCATAGGGAATATATATATATTTATTACATTGTACTGGCAAATGTTTATTAACCTATACTTAACCTGTACTTCCAATAAACTATCCTAGATTATATGATGTTCAATACACACACATACACACACAGAGCAAATTATATCAGTTTTAAATGATACTCTTACAGGGTGTATATGTAGTAGTTGGTATTAAAACTCCTTTTTGTTGAATTCGATTTACTTTTGCACGGGTCAGTAACCAATCATAACTCCTTCCGCCTTTCTCCGCCATTATTCAAAACAATAACAAAGCTATTTTGTGTTATAAAATATTTATCCATTTCTGTTTTTATTCATTTATATAATTACAGGTATATTATAATAATTACATAATTACAGTATGTATTTTGTATTTATTAATATATACTCTAATGAATCATGTATGTCAGTAATTGTAATATTGTGTATTTAATTAAAAAAATTACTTTTGTATATGTTCCATAAATTGCATGTTTATATAATTACAGGTATATTATAATAATTACATAATTACAGTATGTATTTTGTATTTATTAATATATACTCTAATGAATCATGTATGTCAGTAATTGTAATATTGTGTATTTAATTAAAAAAATTACTTTTGTATATGTTCCATAAATTGCATGTTTATATAATTACAGGATCGTATCTTTTGTTGCGTTTGTATTCACTTCAACCCCAAATTTCCAATTGATACTGACTACCTGGTTGAGCTGACCCGCGAAAAAATATATCATCTTAGTCAGTCATATGTTAGTTTTTACAAAGTATTATGAAATAAACACAGAGAATTCTGTTTTGTTATTATACAACTTTCTTTGTCGAATACGACAGGGTTAAATAAATATGTATGGTAAATTTCTTTTTATCGGTAAATTTAAAACTAATACAAATACTATTTGTGCTGTTAACAATACGTTCATAATCAATCGTTTTAATGTAGTCAGGAATGAAATAAACACTTGTTTAAAACGGACATTACCGACAACGACCTTGGTTACATTCTGTTTTTGTATTCAATGAACATAGGGCAAAAAAGGGCAACAAAGAGCGGCCAAGCGTTTATCAATATGTTTTCATGTCATAAGAAATGTCATTGACTTATAATAGCATGCAAAACAGCGTTTGGTTTAATCATCAAGTATGTCTGACACCAGCAAAACAAGATAGGTTGGAAGAAAATATCAAGTTGAAATTGATATTTAACCTTAAGAAGGAGCCGAAACTTTATGCCATTTTACCAAATCAACTTGCTTTTTATGTTATTGTTGGGTTTAGGCTAGATAAAACTAATATGATGAAATGAAATTAACTGAAAGAGAAACGATATTGTTGTGGAAAAACAATATGAATTTCCATGAGAACTCGTCACGGACACACCTGCCGATGTCTCTATAAATTCAAAATTTCACCATTTTACCGGACCTGCAACATTTTAAAATTTGGCGGTTTAGGCTTTCTTTATGGATTCTGTTTTTTCCTGTTTTATTTATTTAATGTATCTCAGTCGCTAGCTTAGTAGGAAAAGGGCTATTCTAGATGCAAATAATATACTACTTAAGAAGACAATATAAACTTGATTGGATTTTTATTTCATTTATTTTCAGTACTTTTACTAAATTGATTTGATAAACATACAAAAATGTTTAAATGAGCATTCCTTCAATTTAAACAAAATTGAGATGCCGGTGTTAGAGGCCGAGAGATATTATCGTCTCTTAAGAACTAAGTCAAAACGAGTCTCGTTGTCATATAATACTTTTTTTCATTGCATCTAAGGGATAACTTTTTTTAAAGATCATTAAAGAGTTCCAGATACCATATTGCCTTATTAAGTAGATTAAAAGGTGTTAGAAAGAATATTTTGCCTGATCATGTAGATTTAAAAAGTCGTAAAGACCATATCATCTGATCCAGTAGGTTAAAAGTAATCAAAAGGACTAAAATGTATTCAAAGCGGCCCTATGACCTACTCAATAGAATAAAGGTGTGATCAGGATTCTGATACCAGTAGATTTAAAAGAGTTTTAGAAGAATCATATGTCAGATATACCGTAGTTAATAACATCATTGAGCAGTGCAAGATTCAATTCATCATAGGAATTTCTACGGCCGTATTACCATATATAGCGGATTACAAGGAGTCATGTAAAAAAACTGATTATTTAGATTCAAAGAAACCCGAATTTATACAGACATATCAATAATTACTTTCATGCTATAATTGTTGCAGCTTGTTCGGATGGTAAATGCGCCGGTCTTGTAATTTTTAGAAGTGTTGTCGGCGTGGGTTTAAAAGCCTGTCAGGGGCATACCCTTGTTCACTTAAACAAGAAACATTTAACACATCACTTCAAACAAATGTGTTTCAGGAATGTTTATAAGCTCATTTCTTCTTACATCATCGGACCAAAATAAATTAAACTAAAAAATATAAATAAAATATCAAACTAATTACTGGAAGGATTTGATTCGAATTTTCCAGAGAATCTATGTTTCATTTGTCTATACAAGAATATCAAATGCCAATCAAATTGTGAAATATGTCACACTGTCCATATATCTGAAATGCCTTTTGTCATTTGTTTATTTCATAATGTATAAAAATGGTGTTCCTCCAAGGTCATTCTAGTTAGTATAGGTCGGTAGAAAACATGAAATGAATAAGATTCTTAACATAAAATAAATCTTGCATATTGTTTCTTTTTTAAGAAATATGAAAGATTGACATGGATTCAGAACAAACCCGAAACTATCTCAACTCACACAGGACCACGGAAAAGACACCAAGTGTGAACCACGACTAACAGGGTGTGTAATTGAAAGGGGACCTGCAAGTAATAATCAATTGTAGCGACTTAAGCGGACAGATCTTACACGACGAGACGTCCTCTTAAAATATAAAGACCTACGCATTGTAGTGGGAAACCTTACCTAAAATAGATTAGATCGATTAATATCTTTCCATTTAGTGAAAGTTTATTACTACAAATATATGAGTAATTTATTTTTTTTTAAATTTGAAACTCAGCTCCACAAGGCAACATATAAAGTAACATTTGTCAGACAAAAAGAATGACATTTTTATTAGAAATATCGTGACAAATATTTCTAATAATATCCAATAAAAATTTATTTCGTTTTGTTGACCTTTCATGAAAGAGGTTTTAATTTTTAAACATGTCCATTTGATTAAAATGTATAAATGTGTATTTGTTCTCTATGGTAAATTTGCTTTGCCGTTCGAACGCTAAGTTAATTGATTTCTTTTTTAGTATACCTTAAGGAGACAACATATATCTACAGTAAAAGTTTAGCAGACACATATGATTCTGCAAACAGTTTTTGATTGATTAGTGATTTCAAATCGGATGCATGAACTTTACAAACTTTGGTGCACGCCTGACGATGCATCCGTTGCCATATTATTTTTTCAGTCATCCTACTTATCTATTCAGGTCTTTCTGAAATTCTTCTATATTGATTTTTTTTAATTTTCTTTTGAAAATTTAATTCAAGTGTTTTGGACATTTTTGGAATTCACTTCTGCAAATGAAATCATCTCTTTTATCTTTGATCAATAAAATCGATAATAAATTAGAATAAATTTAAAGGTAGATTATGCCTCAGAAATGATTTTATTTTCATTTCTAAAAGGCCTTTTATGATTTTTGTCCTGTTATAGTTTCCAAAAAGTTACTTATTGGCAAATTACCTGAACCATCATTTGCTTCTATTGCTTTTAGCAATTAGTAAAATTATATTGAGTTAGTATTTGAGTATGGAAGTCAAAATACTACTTTGTTTACATTTTGTTACTTTTATGACAAATAGTTTTATATTCAGCACTACTTTTGTTAGGTGGTAAACATGTAACATGCTCTAAAATCATTAATCAATCATTACACAGCTTTCATGTCTGCCTTTTTTAAAGAAGGAAACATTAAATGAGCCGCGTCAGGACAAAACCAACATAATGGGGTTGCGACCAGCATGGATCCAGACCAGCCTGCGCATCCGCGCAGTCTTATCAGGATCCATGCTGTTCACTTACCAACCCTATAACAAGAAGAGAAACAGATAGCGAACAGCATGGATCCTGATCAGACTGCGCGGAAGCGCAGGCTGGTCTGGATCCATGCTGGTCGCAAACGCACTATGTTGGTTTTGTCCTGACGCGGCTCAATTATTCGTTTTTGAGGCTTAATGTGCCTTGAACCGTCAATTGTCACTGTCATCCATGTTTTAGTTATTTTTGTTAGAACTTGAATATGATGTTTATTTTGTGCTACAAAAAAGCCCGACATGATAAATGCGTCGCATCTAATTCATCATTAATGTCACTACACATTGGTTGATACTCTCCGTGGTTTTACCACATATATGAATTATACAAAAGGTAAAGCTCCGATGAATTTACATGTTTTGCGGCCATGTGGTTTTATGTTTTACGTATCTTATCTTTTCTATTATCATATTTTCGCAATTGGTGCTCGTACCTTTTTTGGTTAGATCTTCGTGTGGATTGAAGGAAATAAAGTATCTATCTATAATATTACAAAATTGTTTATCTCATACATCACAACATATGAAATGTGTTACTAAGAATAAATTAAATGGAATTCGCTTCAATATTTTTTACATTTTGTTATTCATTTTTTTTAAAGATGATTGCAGAAGTTTATCCGAAATTTATCTTTAGCTTTTCTTTCAATGACAAATCAAAATAATTGATTCAATGAATTGATGATACCAGTTAATTGAAACAATGCTAAACTGTTCATTTTAAGGGTCCGTCACTTTTCATTAAAAGTTGTATACTGCATATCATTCGATGGTATAATTTTTGAGGAATCGAGAATCTCACTGTTTATCTTGAACTTCAAAAACGCATGGCTACAATTTAAGTTTGCACAATTGCTAAATGCTCTATAATATTTGCTTTGTCAGTAACCTCCAAGTGTTTGTACAGTAACAATAACTACTAAAACAAGATGAGTAATTGCAGACGAGTTAGTTCATCTGACACACTATAAGGCAACATCCATCCCTCCCTCAAGCACCGTACAAAAGAGAAACACTTATTAGAAGTCTTGTTTCGGCTTTGAGTGGGAGTATAATTGAATAGAATAACTTTTGGTAAAAAAATTTGGTACGATAAGTCAAACTTTGATTTTTTTCATTTAATACGTTTACATCACTTTTAGTAAAACGGAAACAGAATAATTTGAGGTTGAAAGGTTTTGTTATGGAGCACGTTTAATCTTTAAAATACTTGGAAAATAGCGTAGATTAAAATTTGTCGCTCGTTGATAATAATAAACCTGTTAAAATGTCAGAATTTAGCTTTAATTGCTCCCACTTTGGTTCTCTATATTGCGAATATTTACAAATGAAATAATCATTTACATATTTCCCTCAGCAATATAATTTCAAAAAAGCTTTCAGAGAAGCAATTAAATTACATTGTACGAAATCACAGTTTAATTGAGATAAATTATCAAGGTGGGGAACATATAAAATAAACACCGTTATATCATTAACATTTCTAAACACATCTTTGGCATTTATCAGTTCATGAAGAATGTTATTGTTAGATAGTGGCTTCTATAAGCTCCTGCTTTCGGCTAAAATCTAGAATAATTGTTATGTTGTTACTTACACATGTACAAATATTCTAAATAAAATATGTTTAAACCAAACTCTTTTGCTAAATGTTAATGAAATAAATACAACATGAAAATTTGTGACATACATGAACTCAAAATGTTTTACTCACCTTTCAACCTAAGCTAGTTACAAAAAATGTACATTTTCATAACTAAAAAAATATAATCGTTCATGTTTCATTTTCAAAATAGTACAACAATGAGAATATATTTCGTGTGTACGTTTGAAACAAGCAGAACAATACGATTATAGCACAACTCTGCGAGTGTTTAAAACTACTGGTTTTAATGTTCCACAATGAATAAATTATGACACAAATTGTTTTCATGGCAACTCATCAGTCCTTGCAGAAACAGCAGGAAACAAACCTTTTTGTTTGTTTTATAATCCATTTTTATTTGCCATAAAGGCTAAATTTAGATTTTGGTATAGTTTTACTATGTCCGATGACACAACATGCGAGGCGTGGCCCTGCGTTCCCTGTTTTAAGACTTTCAGGATCATTTGGTTTCATGCCTAAGTCGTCTTCCCCGGCGTGTATCTGAAACAAAGATAATTTCTTAATGCATGTTGCTGCATGAGCTGATCATAAAATAAGTAATCTCCCCTTGCTATAACTATATATATTTGGTCAACGCGTTTGTTTTGTAAATGTTAACAATCACAAATGGACAATTGTTTACGTCATCAGACTGTTCGAACGTAATACATTTTTTTTGTAATTCATATACCGGTACAGTTAAAACCGCAGATTAAAATTTGAATATAGTGGAAGGATGACAATAAAGTATATAAATTGTGTACTTACCACCATTCCACGGCCGATGATAGAATACTTTCCATCAAGTCTTGCAAAGTAGTCAACATGTCGGGTCTTTATTGTTCCAAAATAACCCCTATCACTACGATAGTGATTTCCAAAATCACCAACATGACGACCACTGAAAATAAAAAATTGTCCAACGTCAAAGATAAAATATGAATAACTAAATCCTAAAAATAATCAGGTGCGTATTCTTGGTAAAGAAAAGTGATATTTTATAATGAAATTCTGGCACATTAAAGCATTCATAACTCTTATAAAAACAAGTCGGCAAGTTCATGGTAAAGAAATGCTTCAATCATTTATGAAGAGAAAACTAATCCAGGAAAATGGGTGATACTTTAATGAAAAATAACAATATTGACAATTGTAAAATGCGAGAAATTTCTTACGTTTTTGGATGCCATGGTGATCCATGGTTGACACCCATAGGATTGTAATGACCACCCATAGATTTGCATCCGTTTGTCATATCACCATATTCATGAACATGAACAGCGTTGTATTTTGATTGATTATTTTTTGGAAGATTTTCTATATTCATTTGAACGCTCAAAAAGTCGTATTCGCAGTTGGGTTTCTGAAAACATTTCACAACAAATTACCAACATCATGAAAACAATATGAAATAATAGATTCAAGGAAACAAAATTAAATATGCAAAAAGTGTATTGGTATAAGTATATGAAATTTAGTATAACACACTTTTGTGTAAGATAATGACTATGTGGTGGAAGGAAATAAAAACAATAAACAATATTAGAACTAGTCAGTCATAACAAAGCGGAAGATTCATGTGAGAACTATTAAGAAACGTTAACAATGGTTAATGTTCCATACATTGCCATTTTCTTCAATTATACAGCAAAAACGCTTTACTTAAACGTTTAATCGTTCTCAAACAATGTCATTAGTAACAACACAAGACATCAAACAACAAGAAAAGTTTGTCATTTGCATATTCAACATGGATACTATAAAAAAAGAAGTGCCATTTATCAGTTTATCTACTTTTTAAAAGTAATGAATTGTCTTATTACATGGAGGTTTTCTTACTGATTGTCGTTGTTTTTAACTTTATGACATAAATACAGGATATTGAATTGGGTGTAGTTTTAGTACTGAGTTAAATGAACGAGTTAAAAATGAATTCAGTAATCAATAGCTTAACGAATATAATATTCTGTTCATCATAGATCCAAAAATAATTGCTGTTTACAGTAAAAAAGAACTATTTCCACACTGACGCACTTTTAGTATAACGCTTACATTAAGCGTGCCTGTACGTATGAAGACTTTTTGACAGGTTATATAGTCCTATATTAACGGTTGTTTTGAAATAAGATTCTATTGCAAGCAACCGTTTATATACGGTCATATAACCTGTCAAATAATAATTATAACGAATTTACAGCAAGCATTTTGTGTTAGAGGATAAGTGAGATTTCTTCATAAAATGGCAGCAGTTGTGTATATTATTAGTTATAAAAATTGTTGACAGGTTATACGGCCCTATATTAACGGTTGTTTGTAACTATAACCCGAGCCGCCAGGCAAGGGTTATATTGCAAACAACCATTTATATTCGGCCATATAACCTGTCAACAATCTTTATAACGAATTTATAATACAGCAAACATCATTTTTAGAGGACTAAAGCGCGATTTCTTCATAAATCGACAGCAGCCGTATATATAAAACTATATAAACGTCACGATTATCCAATGAAAAGCGTCGTAAAAAACGTGCAGTATTATAAAAAAAACTATAAATCACGTTATACGTCACGTTATACGTCACGTCAAAATACTAGTATATGAGCGGCCTTGAAATACCGTTTTTACAAAAATAGCACGGGTATGTGATAAAAAATTTTATTACACTCTTAATGTCACGAAGACATTTATATCTATATATGTAGTGACTTTGAAATGTTTCAACACTTTTTTTTATTGTTTATTAAGAATTTCTATCATAGTACTTGAAAAGAAAAAGTAAAAAATAATACATGGCTTAATTCTATCACCAAAGCAACCACGAAACAATAGCCTACTTATGACCGTAAGGTGCTTACATCATTACATCATTTTTTTTTTCAACATATAAACTTACCACTTCTTGCATGAAGTAGAACATGCCTTTAATCCCACCAGGCTGCTCTGGGACCACTTTGCATTTTGCGTACAACGCTATGGAAAAAAAGAGATTTTTTTCAAAATTATAAATTGTTACTGTAGACAAAATAATTTATATTTGTTAAATATCATTATTTATATTTTTATCTTTTTTATCACTGAAATAAAAATAAAATCTTGTAAATATACTATTATACATCAATGTCTTGTCATTATTTGTAAAGGAAACCTATAAAATTATCATATGTCAAAGCATTTTAATGCAAGAAACAGAGACAGAGATTTAAGATAAACAATACAAAATGAGAGAAAATTGATGAAGTTTAATAGTTTTTGACATAAGAAAATTATTTGTTTGTTAACTAAATGAAAAGCATCATTGATCAATAATTATAAATGAAAATTTATGTCTGACACAAATTGTTTCATAAACAGAAATCAAAAATAATATAAAATGTCGATATTCAAACATCAATAATGATTCAATTTATTTATAGAAGCTACTCATTCAAAAGTGCATTTAAATCTTACGTTCTAAAGTGCATATCTTCTTTTCTGGTATTTGCAGCTCTTTCTGTACTTTAGGTATTATCTTTTCTATTGTCCCTTTTTGAACTTTAATCACTTTTTGAACTTTAGGTTCTTTATTTACTTTAGTCTCTTTAGGAGGTGCACACGAAACTAAGCAAATTAAACTTAAACAAAATCCAACAAAAATATAAAGCGCGTTCATTTTTCCAGATAACTCGTCGATTCGCACACTTTGTAAACAACTGAATCGGTACAGATTTTAGTGCATTTATAATTCAGATCGTTTCATCCCTATTTACGTTGTCATAACTGTCGTCTCTACGTTTGTCGTTTATACGTAAGTATTTATGCGCTTGGTAATTAATTAACCACGTTTTAGAATAATTAATGACAATAAAGGTAATTGTGTTTACCAGTCACGGTCTGTTGAAACGGAAATTAATCATGGACTATAAAATACTGAAAGCTAATTGCTCGATTTTCTGTTACGTAAACAATCGGCAGCTTATATAACATAAGACAGATTGCATTGAAATATTTTAAATGCAATCCTAAAGTTCACATAAAAAGTGTGCACGTTGATCAATTTTCAAGATAACTTAAATTTTAATGAATGCGCATCTTCTTTTTCAAAAAATGTCATGCATGCTATTACGTCACATATTTCCTCACACATTGTCTGTTAGATTAAAGTGGCTCCAATGAGGATTTTTAACATGAAGGGACAACATTTCTTTTCGAGATTTAACAACCATTTGAAGGTCTGTACCAATAACCAAAGTGGAATATTTCAGATTACTTTTTTCACTCCTTTTTTGCAGAATAATAATTTTATTGATTTAGTCAAATTGGGATAAAATCACACACATTCCATTTTCTATTTATTTCTGAGTATATTATTTTATTATATACCTATACATTTTTCTCCCTAAAATACATGCAAGTCATGAAGTGCTTATACGAATGTATATTAAAATCCGTCTTCTATTAGAGACAAATACGATATATGGAAGTGTCGAACTATTTTTGTCGGTTGGTTTCCATCTTAGCTGTGCATTACATAGAATCTGGAAACGGGAGCCGATGTTACTGAGGGCGCGGCCTCTTTTTAAAACATGATATATTCATCCGTCATTAATCAACATTTCTTGACTGCTATATTTTTGTTTGTGCAATAACTAATAGAAGTGCAGTTTATTGGACCTGTTTTAGTCTTAGAATTTACAGGTATATAATAAAAGGAAAATTATGTTGTAGCGTGTGAAAATTGATATCTCGCGAGACCGATTTTCAGCCGCTTCTTGTAGCAAAGTACAAAGTCACAATAAGCTACTACAACATGATATTCCGTAAATATGACTACCAATTTCCCCGGTCAAAAGAAAGTGATAATCACGAACTACGTCAGAACATTAAAAACAGTGGCGCCAAATTTAACAGTGTACTATTAGAAACCAAACGATAATGACTTTTTGGTATAAAGAGTACTGGTCGACCAATAAAAAAATTAAAAAATAACTAAAAAAAAAAAATAAAAAAAAAATATTACGTAAACAAAAGTAATGTAATTTTCAGATTCGGATAGCGTTTTTTGCGTCAAAAATTTAATGATAAAATAAGAACGTTCTGCTTCCTTTTCCTTTGAACATTTACCTGCTTAAAAAAGGATTCGAATGTCAATAATTGAAAAAAACTTCAGTCTATCCTTTCCGTCCGCTTATTCCCTGCGGTCTGAAGACCGCAGGGTATTGGTACGCGTTTAACTTTTGAGGCATGGAGGAGCACGTGACCTGTTTTCTGTACATGGAGGAGCATGTGATCTGTAAACCGTACATGATTGGTTAATTGACCTTTTCGAAAACCTAGCTAAATACTGTGTGCCGGTACGTACGGATTTACCGCTAGGGAATTAGTCCAAATTACACATAATTAAGAACAAAACTATTAAGTGACATTTCTAATTTTCTATAATTATTTTACCGTTTAAGGTGGAAAAACTTGAATGATGTGTTTGAAATTAAATTATCAATGTTTCTTTAATATCTATCTCAAATTTTACAAACAATAAATTGTTTATATTGAAAATCTACAAAATTAAAATATTCGTAGTGGCATCTGCCATAATAAATAGATATATTTTGTAAACTTGTGGGTTTACTTAATTTTTTTTGCTCGGAATTATTCATAAAATGGTAGGCCTATTTAATCATTTTCTTAAAAAGAAATAATTGTTTTATGTTCGACCTTCTTCGGTCTTTGAACAACGGTCGCCAGTCTTCTATATTGATCGATTATTGTCAACTATATTCCTGATACAAACGTTTATTTATCCCCCCAAACAATGTTGAAAATAGTTAAATGAAATTTCTTTATATCATTAAAAATGTTCCCCGCAGGAAACCATTTTACTTGTTTAGATCTTGTTTGCGTGTAAAAAGGAAATCGGACATCTTAATAAGTTTACCAAATGAAAAAAAGTAGATCTATTTTGGTTATATAATAAAACAGTTTTTGTAAGAAGATTTCGGTAAATATTTAAGAATGTGGACCTTGCCTCCGGTCTTGGTGAATATCACGTTAGCCTGCCAAGTCCATAGACTTGGATAATCACCTCATCGTCATACAAAAATTATATCACAATATTTTTACCATTTAAAAAGGGCCATTTCTGTAGCATAACATATTTAACGCTTTGTTTAAGCAATTTTACCGGCTATTTAACACCGGTTTGGAGTTTTGATACGTCGGAATTGACTACGAAGGGCGTATGCCTGTATGTTAATTTTTTCGCATCTAAATTGCAATCCGGTGTCAAATAGCCGATAAACACCACTCAAAAACATGTTATTTCGATTCTAACAAGACAAAATAATAATAAGGGAGATCATTAACGCTATTATTTCTGCCGCCTGCATGAGTTACATACTAGGAATGACGTCATTTCACTGCTTATAAATTAATATAAACATAAACATCTTTAATACAAATTTTCTCGTTTTGGTTATCATTTTAGAACATCATAATGTAAAAAATAACGATTTAATTGAGGATTCACCATAAACGCAGTATACAAAACATTACTATCAAATCGGCCTTTGCAAAAATTCATTATTCACTGTATAGCCAAATTTATGGTAGAATTTATTTTGAACAGGAACATTTAGAAACAGTACTTTCAACATGAAATATAATGAAACGCTGTAAATACACGTCTGCGGATGTTTAGCAGAACATATACGCGAACCGGCGGTCCTGAGCTAGATACTTAACAAAGGAGTGTTGCGTTGTAAATCTTTATACAAAATAAAGATATTTCAATATATTGTCATTTTTTTGTCTGTACATGCTACGGGCACTGTAGAGGATCTGTCGATGTTTTATATGTTCTGTTCACTGACCATTTAATCAGTATGCAACTGACATGTTAATAAAACCAGGAAATATTACATTTTACTCAAAGTTTTACTATTTAATGTTATTCTGACAAAATTTTATGTCAGATCAGACTATTACTTTTTTTCCTCTTGTAGAAAGTGGGTAATTTTGAAGTACATCTTTATTCTCTGTTTTATGTACAAAATCTGTATTTACGATAATAAACAAATCATATTTTGGTAATATCTGACCGTGTAATTCAAAAGAATACGTATTTTAGTAAATACGAACTTCATTCAAAGTTCCTGCATATTACGAGTGTACGGATCACGGTATATTAGTCATATACGTATTGCATTATATCCCGTACATCTAAGTATTCAGATTTCACTTATTTTTACCTGTCTATCTAAAACATACGGAATACCGTACCCTTTATTGTATCCATATATTTTCCGCAGTGGTCATAATGGCGTAAAATGTCGTCAATAGCGGGATTTAATAACATCAAAATAACAAACGCCCCGTGATAGCATGACTTTTATCCAAAGGGGTGGGGGAAATAAAGTCACGTGTACCGGAAAAATTGAGTCGGTGACCCCCTAATTTTTTTAGTTATTTTGACTAAGTATACATTTTAAAAGACGTTTAAAGAAAAAAAATCAAAAATTTATTTCAGGAATTTTTAAATAAGCCGCTTTAAAGCCGAAAAATGCGGCTAAACTGAACGTCAAATTTTACACAAAATTGACAGTTTTCTTTCCATTTTTCAAACATTTTTCGGCGTAAAACGATAAATTTTATATCAGCTTAAAGGAAAAATAATTTCCGTCGAATGTTGTAGAATTTAAGATATTTTGTCCGCAAATGGCGTTGAAATACCCGTAACAGTTGTCAAGGATACGCAACGACGTCATGTTCAAATCGGGCTTTGATGGTCAACTTTGACGCCGTGTGTTTAAAAATTGGCTGAAACTATTGAAATAAAATCAACAGAATTTAATCAGAAATATGGTCAACTTTTTGCATGCCAATTTTCAAGACGCTACTCGAAAGTTCGCAAAGTGTCGCGTTATACCTTAACATATGACGTTAGAGTGTAAGCGCGTTATTTAGCACTATATGAAAGAAAACTAATCAAGAACGGAAAAAATCTATAGAAATGCGTTTTCGTTGAATTTATCGTGACGCGGCTCATTTATACACCAAGGACATATATTGATGCTTTATCTTTGAACTACAAATTAAAAACAACTTTTATTGCTTTAAGTCGAAAGCCCTGAAACACCATTATTATGATTTCTACTGAGGAAATATCAATTTCTCGTTATTAACTGAAATTGTTAGACGCGCGATTGTTTTCTTTGAATATGACCATTGTTTTCTTTGAATATGACCTTCTATAAATAGAAAATTAATGTCTGTTGTTGTAATTGTAATTTCTTTGCTTTTAAGAAAATAAACTGGTAATAAAATATGAAACACTATATCTTTATAATTGAAAATCTGTTCATAGACAGATTTGTAAAGTATTTCCTTTTTCATGCCAAAATTGCTTATCTTTTCATAACATACTAATTACATGTTATATTGTATAGTGTACAAAATTAATTCAACTTTTGATTTATATCCACCACAGACATTATTTACGATTTAAAGTTTGAATGAATGATTTGCTTTCTTTTGTATGTTTCTATATACCGTAATTAAAAAAGAGAAAAGAATAAATAAAAGAAAGAACAAATAAAACCTTAACATGTAATGGCACAGGGTTTCATGAAATGTACATCGAATGATAACGTTCGGGTCAAAAGACGCTTCCTTTTTGAGCTTAAATAAATTAAAGTGTACAGTATGTTTGAAAGTAATAATTTTTGCTATACCATCAAACCAAAAATAACTTTAATAACTATAGTCTCAATGCATACAATTTACATAAGCTCAAAAAGGAAGCGTCTTTCATATGAAGTGATATCATTTAATATATGCTAGTTTCTGATATATGTATCGGCAAATTATAATGTTGGTAATATTTATTTTCAATGTAAGGTATATTTATCTTTTCATCAATTTCAAAACTTTTTTTAACCAAAACGAGTGGATTCTTAACATTGCATATTTTAATGTGTTGGCTGTGAAGGATATAAAGCAAAAGTTTAGTACTTGTTGTGTACTATAACATGTAATAACGCATGTTCTGAAAAGATAAACAATGTTGACATGAAAAAAAAGAAAATATTTTACAAATCTGTCCATGAAAAGATTTTCAATAATTGAAATATAGTGTTTCATATTTATAACCAGTTCATTTTCTTAAAAGCAAAGAAATGACAACAACAGTCATTAAATTTCTATTTATAGGAGCTCTTATCCACGAAACACGTTAAACAACCTGTCGTGTGGTTATTTCAGTCAAAAACGAGAAATTGATATTTGCTCAGTAGAAATAATAAAAATAATGTTGCAGGGCTCTCGGCTTAAAACATTAAAAGTTATTATACAATTATTGACTAGTGAGCCATTGAATATGATGTGATATTCACCGGCAGATGACATATTGACCGAGGCGATAGCCGAGGTCAATATGACTTTCTGCCGGTGAATATCACATCATATTCAATGGTTCACTAGTCAATAATTGTTTTATTATATGAATAGGCTAAGAAATTAAAAAAATCACAAAAGTACAACCTTATAATTATACATGTACAAAATTTGCCTCGTTGAAGCGCGGGAAGAAAGACGCACGTGTTAGGCGTGCAACGACTATACAAACGCTGCGCATACAAAAATAATTCAAGTTTATACTCATTATTGCGGTGTAACCCTTAAGTATGATAGTAAAGTATTGATATTTTAATCGAGAAATATGCCATAAAGAAAAAAAAGCAACAATTATTTTTTTAATTAACACGCGTAATTAACAGTCTACGGTGTATGATCATTGAATATGAGTCTCAATCTATTTTTAGACTGGGAAAATCCAATTCAGCCAGTGAATATGATACTACACCCAGTAAATATAAGTATTTGGTGTATTAATTGCTTTAAGCCTCATGTATAAACCAAGGCGCAGGTGTGTAATAAATAGATTTTGTACTTTCTGATTGCAGATCAGGAGATACAATGGTGACATTCAAGATCTGGCACAGCGCTACCCTGCGAAACATACAACACAAACTAGTTCTGAAAAACCCCAACAACAACAGCAAAAAAAAAACAGAATGTAAAAAAAGAACAGTTTTTAGTACAAGTGTCCAATTAATTATAACGCATACACTTTGGCTTATAGAATAGTAAATCATAACATTCAGTCACAATGAAAAATTACGAGGATGAATATTTACTGATAATGATAAATTGCTCCGCTATTTCCGGAAAACTTCGAATAATTGTGATCAGAAGCCTTAGGGGGCAGAGGACATATCCGAATGATGGCCCCGGTCAAATTGTTTAATAACTCAGACATGGTGTTTTGAAGGTACTGGAAACTTCTGATTTTTCTCTGTAATGGTAATTCTTTCTTGTTTCACCCGAAACTAAGCCCTTTGGTAGCTTTGTACATAATTGTAACTCTCCGAATGGAGGTGAAAAAGTTAAAAATCAAGCTTTGACAGTTGGCGCCAAACAAGTAAGAAATTTCGGATAAATTTTGTAAAAAAATCTAAACGTATGACAGACACTTTATTGGTCATTTTTGAAAATGCTATAGCTTGCACTGCGTGTTAGTGATATTTTTAAAGGAATCGGGCGGATTCTTGAGTATGCTGCACCTTCATGAAGATTGCCCATATTGGTATAATTATTTTAGATGTGATTTTAGCTGGGTGGGGTCATATATAAATTGCTGTCAGTCATCTTTTTAAGGAGCAATGCATGCAAACTATTATTTTCTTCAATGTATGCCATATACGTATCATTGAATAATGCTGTGCAACTGGTTATCTGCCTGTGAAACAGTTTTTGAAATATTTGGAATTGTGATTCTGGCCACACTGAAATACAAAATTGTTCATTTTTAGGTTCCCTGCACCCTTAGTTTTATCAACGCCGCCATATTGGTCAGACGCATTATTCAACGAATTCTAAACTGTTTACAAAGAAAAGGTAAGTGAACGTTCTTAGGCCACGGTTTCGACTTTTTATCATTGTACTTTCGAGTTATCACCAATTTCGTCTGCCTATTAAATTTGCGTACTGAATGACTGTATACTGTAACCATTTTTTATATAGACTGTCATTCAGTACACAAATTTAATAGGCAGATGAAACTGGTGAACTCTCGAAAGTAAGATGATAAAAAGTCGAAATCACGTTCATGAAAAGTCATAAGTACGATGGTGAATAGTCGAAATAACAAAGAAACGAAACCACGATAATGAAAGGTCGAAAGTACGACGGTGAAAACACGAAATTGTATCGAAATTGTATCGAGTAATCACCATCGTGGTTTCGTTATTTCGACTTTTCACCATCATAGTTTCGTTATATTTTTCTTTTTGTTGTTTCGAGCAAATTTTCACACGTGGTTTCGTAATTTCGACTTTTTACCTTCGTATTTTTGACTTTTCATGATCACGGTTTCTTTATTTTGACTTTCCACCATCGTAGAACAAGATTTAAAGTGTATTCTGGTGTAAGCCCATTCACCTTCTTACATTATCAGTTTTTAAATGCGTTGTCTCGTCTTTCTTCTGACCTCTCTTGCAGTTTATCGAGTGGGACTAGTTAGACAGCAGCATATCAGCACATTCATAAATAAGTTGGATGAAAGATGAGTAGATAATTTCATGAGATTTCTTAACAGAGTCATCGACTATTTGCAATTCCACGCTTTTCTTCATATACATTTGATATGCAAGTTAAGTTAATAAATTAGTATATGCTTGCAAAGTGCAGACGTTGGAAAGAATCATTTAGTCTTACAAATGTTACAGGGTAAGAAAAAAATGTGCAGCCTGACCAGAACTTGAACCAAGGACCCGTTGAATATCGTTTTGTGACTTAACTGTCCTGGCTATTAGTTATTTATGGTTGGATTATATCAAACAGTATCGCTCCTGGAAAGAAATACCTTGAAAATAATATTTAAAGATCCTGTAACACATTTTTTTCATGGCTTTATTTCATAAATATGACGCTTAAATTAAGATTTGTCAATCTTGTAAGTTCAAATAAGCATTATCTATAAAGATATTACCCAATTTAACATTTTGCGTAAATAAAGGGAGGTAATTAGAAATTTATTTTCTATAAATTCCAAGTCAAATTTTCCAATAAGAAATGAATGCATGTAACTTATTGATTAAATATAATGTGCACAAATATTTGCAGTACACATTTTACATATTCTTGGATGTTTGAAAATTGTTTTATTTGCATAATTATATACATATATAATATTTTGCAAGTGTGTGATACATACAGTAACAATATCAATCACAAAACATACAGGATCTTTAATTATTTATTTACTTATGCGTCAAATATTTCAAAACATTCTGCAACATCTTGGCCTTAAAAGACATCAAAAGTATAAAGACCAAATTACGGATAAAATCATCATAACTTTGTTTAACATTGGTACATCGTCCTAAGCACGATGACATATAAAGTTACATGTTAGGGGGTGTAGATGGGTTAATATAGCACCGGTGTAAGCACATCCAAATCCAGTCTGATACGTACAATTAAATTGTTCAAAAATAAATTTAAAAAATACTTAAAAATATGTGCGATAAAGTAATTGAAGCAGCTGTTTTTTCTTATTAATTATTTTGTTTATTACCTAAGCGAAAGAAGGAAACTGAATAGAACGAACAACTAAATATAATAATCGACGACATAAATAATTTCCTCTTAAAAAGCTTTTATAATCTTCATCTTTTGTCCGTTCATTGCCATGGTCTGTCGTAACGGTATTTATTGGACATTTACTTGTTGTTTAGATGCCTACGACCGTCGTTGTCAATTTCTAGGCATCAAAACATAAAACTGGACTTCATATTAAACAATACATTAATCGTTTGGTATGATTTGACTAGATCATGTTACTTCGGGGTATTTTTTATACAAAAACAAGAAGCGCCACAATACGACGAAAACCAGGTTTTCAACTGTGACAGCAATCAATAGGCCAAAGTGCACTGAAGTTATTGAGTAGGAGCTGAAAATTTTATTGAAGGCAAATGACCTTTACTTTGCTCCCAGATATCTAAGTGGCAATCCAAAGCTGCCACACAGCAAGTTTGGTGTCAAAAACAAACTCAAGTTATTACATGGAAACGGAATACATTAACCTTTATCACAGACACCTGGGTAGCAATCCAAAGCTGCCTCTTGATATAAACTACCCATTCACCAAGTTTGGTGTCAATAGGCCAAATCAAACTCAAGTTATTGAGCAGAAACTGAATTTCTATTTTTAGTTTCAGTGACCTTGACCTTGACCACTGACATCTGGGTAGCAATCCCAAGCTGCCTCTTGATATAACCTACCCATATACCAAGTTTGGTGTCAATAGGCCAAAGCAAACTCAAGTTATTGAGCTGAAACTGAATTTCTATTTTTAGTAACAGTGACCTTGACCTTGATAACAGACACATGGATAGCAATCCCAAGCTGTCTCTTGATATAAGATTTCTAAACACAAAGTTTGGTGTCAATAGGCCGTAGCAAACTCAAGTTATTAAGCGGAAACTGAATTTCTATTTTTAGTAACAGTGACCTTGACCTTGATCACAGACACATGGGTAGCAATCCCAAGCTGCCTCTTGATATAAGCTTTCCATACACCAAGTTTGGTGTCAATAGGCCAAGGCAAACTCAAGTTATTGAGCGTAAACCGAATTTCTATTTTAGTAACAGTGACCTTGACCTTAATCACAGACACCTTGTTAGCAATCCAAAGCTGCCTCTTGATATAAGCTACATACACACTAAGTTTGGTGTCAATAGGTCAAAGCAAACTAAAGTTATGGAGCGGAAACCAAAAGTTGACGCCCGCCCGCTCGCCGACTTCGGCATTACACTAACCCGGTTTTCGTCGAAAACCTGGTTAACAAGCACGTAAATAACATAACTGTTAACTAATTTAAAGATTTAAAAGATACCGCACTGATCAAAGAAATTATTTGCAAAGTAATTAAGCTCCGGCCTTGCAGAAATATTTGGTGATATTTTTGTTTAATAATTAGACTTAACATTTGAAATAGAGCAGAGGTTGTATATGATCTGTCACTTTTCCTTCTGTTGTATGACCTTGGCTCAGCCACAAACATATATGCAAAACAACATCTTTCATGTAACAAAATAATTACAAAATTTGACCTAAATCCGAGTTATTGGATTTAAATAGATATTTGTTTAAGGATCTAAGTGAAGCAAATCTATCTGCGTTTGATATTTGCTTGAAATCAAAAGAAGAAAAACAAAACTTGTCAAGCAATTTGCTGATAAATGTTAATACTGAGACGACACATTATCTATTATCTCATTTCTGGTGTACAAAATAGATGCTGTTTCAAATCACGACAATATATCTTTTGTCTTGATTAAAGTCACAAAAACACTTAAAGTGATTGAATATTGTTTCCAAAATTATACTTGAAGTTTTAATCAAATATGTCTCGGAATCATGAAATTGTTAAGGGACACAACAGTTTTATCATAAGTAACAGGGTTAAAATAATTCGTTTAAAATTAGATCTGAAATGAATCAGACATGCGTTAGTTTTAATATACAGTGAAAACTTTGTTGAACAACACTCTGTAGAACAAGAACCTTTTCACAACAACAGTATAATTTTCCAAAATAAAACAATTCACCATAATGATATATCTCTCTTTACAAACAAACCTTTTTGTCTCTCAAGCAGTGTTGCTCTTCTTAAGTTTAGCTATGATTATGTTGGTCAACATGAGCTTTATGGTAGAGAAATCACTCAAGATGTGTCTTCTAGTGAAAGAAATTACACGAGTTGATATTTGGTAAAATTTCTAGTAACGTCATTTTGGGGATTATCTTACCGAAATTGCATCAAAAAAATGATGTAGACGTTCTACGTGGCATAGCATACTTCGATTTTTGAAAAAAACAACAACAAAAAACAAACAAGCATGTTCTTTAAAATTTGATATTTTTAGAAACTGTATTTACTTTTTTTCAGCTTTGTTTTAGTCGATTGCTATACAACGTAAATGTCGAGGCTCTCATTTAAACAGACCACTAAAATGTGAAATAGCCACTGTTTTGTAGGAGTAATGTAGGTTCTGGTGACAATGAGTTTAATTGTTGTTTTCTTCTCTTTTTGTTGATATGTAACACATTGATATAATGTTAGCGACATGAACTTTTTAATAAATATTATTGAACCTATGACTTATTCTCGGGAATTTCTGGAGTATCCCTTGTATATATCTAATATGATTAAGATGTACCTCTGGTGTTGACAGTATCATTAAAGGCTTGTTACTGAGCTGAAACATTTTGTTTATTCATATCCATTTCGAAATGTATCTAAGCATGACATTTCTTAGTATTCATCATTATATGATTATATTATAATTTATTGACGTATATATTTAGTACATAGTCATTTCACACACATTTGTATAGTATAATTATATATATTATAACACACAATCATGGTACATGAAAAAAACTGTAACAAAAAAAACATTCAGTTTACATTCTTTAAGTACAACGATAATTTACCGAAAAATGTGTGATATAAATAATACATACCTCGCTTTTTATAACGTTAACATAACTTTAAACATGATCGAAGAGTCTAAATGAAAATTTGCTTCAATATATCCAGATTATGAAATCATATTTTTATTGGAGAACATTAACATGGCAATTGATAGGTTACAGTGACATTCAAACACGTGTTTTACCCACTGAAAAATCAAGACTGATCTAGTGTCATCGTGATATGGTGAAAATATTACAGTTCTAAAGGGAATTCAAAGCAAGCATAATATAATAAATTTATAATGAAGATGAATCCTTTGTGAAATAACATTTACATTTTAACAGATATATTATATTATTTTAAATTTCAGTAAGTGAGAAAAAGTCACTTCAAGAATTATTTGATGATACATTTTTCCTCTTGAACTTTTAACTATAACTGAATGAGTTATTGTAAAGCGTCAGGATTGTATCAACAATGCGGGAAAATAAATGTGATTTATAAAGTAACATATTGGATATTAAATTATACAGCGTTTATTAATTCGTATTATCCGCGTTTATTTAATTGGAATTTAATCGAATATAGATTTATTTAGATTAAGATCTGAAACTTATAGATTAAAAGGAAACCGATACTGCTTTAACGTGTACCTTAAGCAATTCAATGTATTCGCATTTTTGTTTTCACCAAGGAAATCATCGATTTTTTTGTTGATATCTGGCATTGTCAGACGTCGGGTTTTCATGGTACATGTATAAATGGAATTTGTAACAATTATCGGAAAAAATGGAGAAATAATTTTGCTAACGTAATTGTTATAATGGTTATTAAGAATGCAAACAGTTTGACGATGTGAAATACTATACTTAGAAAGTTTAAACGTTTTTGCTTTAAAATATGCTGAATTTATTTCTAGTGTGTTCCCATTTTTTTCTGTCAGAATAAACATCAGAAAAGACATCATTGGAAATCGCATATGTGGTTTTAGCCTTGACGTTTTGTTTTTATTAGGCAGGCAAAAAATAGAAAGTAATAAATGAAACAATATCTTCTATAAAGTATGTCAGTACAAAGCACATGAATGTGCACTGTAACAATAAGGACATCGACGTTTGAAAATGATCAGGTGTTTTTTACAGGCAAAATGATAATTTCAGGAGCAGTTAGAGGTTTAGTTAAGTTTTCAAAAAGCATTAATTTGGCTTTCGTTCATTTCGAAATATGCATGGGCATGTAATATAAATATATTACTTTTCAAATTTAAAAGTCGCACTATAATGCAAACTTATAAATTACAATTTACTTTACTTATATCACATAATCTTATTATATACGAATGAGTTGAGTGTACTTGTTTGCCAGAAATATATATTATTTCCTTGGAAATATGTCTCGTAATAACGTAGTTTCCGATATTTTCTTAGCGCAAAGGTTGCTGTGACATTAAAACATAGAGGTTACATTGACATGAAAACTGATCAGATAAAGGAAAACAAATGCTATAATTTTTTGTATATTATGTAATCACTTGAATATATTTACGGTCGCTTTAAATGTTTATTAAGAAAATATAGAGGAAATTTTCTATGTCTATAAGTACTGGATTTATTTCTTAGAGTAGTTTTAAAATAAATAATTCACGAGAGTCAGAAGATACAAATAAATACGATATTTTTCAAAATAAGTCCTGTATTTATAGGAAAGAAACTGGAATTTTCTTTTTATTATATACTTATTTTTTTAACCTTACGATTCTTAAGACTTCTTTCATTTTGTGTTTCGGCTGAATATAGAAAGAAAATAGTCCGGAAAGACACCAAAACAAGAATATATATAATTTTTTTTCAGTGAAAAAATACAGAAAATGAAAATAGGAATTATATTTCATCAATATTTCTCAATATTTATTCTAAAATTATCTAATAAATATAGATAGTAATTAATGTATCTAAATATTTAATATATGATAAAATATACAACGAAAATATCTGGCATGTGTTTACGATTCGGACCACCCAATTTAAAGCTAGAGCAACAGCAATTGAAAGACGAAAAGTTTGGTGATTGCAAAGAGAAAGATAAAATCATGGTAGGAAAATGAGACTGTTGTTGTGTAGAGGGTATTGTTCCCCCACCCTCACCCATTTTTTACCCCCCCCCCCAGGTTGGTGATTGCAAAGAGAAAGATAAAATTATGGCGATGTGTTATTTTAGGAAAATGAGACTGTTGTTGTGTAGAGGGTATTGTTCTACACAGGGCTGTTCAACAAAGATTTCACTGTATAATGAACATAATGCTTAAATTTATTTTAGAGCTAATTTAAAAAAAAACAATTATTAAAACCCTGTCTCAAATGATAAAACTGTTGTATCCCTTAACAATTTCATGATTCCGAGACATTTTTGATTAAAACTTTCAAGTATTATTTTGGAAACAATATTCAATCACTTTAAGTGTTTTTGTGACTTTTATTAAGACAAAAGATATATTTTCGTGATTTGATACAACATTTTAATGTACTTTTGTGTAAATTGTTCGAAAGATTTAAACCAGAAATGAGATAATAGATAATATGTCGTCTCAGTAATAACATTTATCCGCAAATTGCTTGAAAGTGTTTTTCTTTTTCTTTTGTTTTCATGCAAATATCAAAGGTAAATGGATTAGCTTCACTTTGATCCTTAAATCCTTGATCTCTACATGTATTCAAATCTATAAATTCAGATTAAGGCCAATTTTTTATTAATACTTTGTTACTTGGAAAATGTATTCATCAATGTTTGTGGCTGAGCCAAGGTCATACAACAGAAGAAGGAAAAGTGACGGATTATATATAACCTTCCTTCCCTCTAGTTTAAATGTTAAGGCTGATAATTAAATGCAAGGCCGCAGGTCTGTTTTTCAATGTCCTTCTGATTACGTAATTATACTATGGCGGTATTTATCTATTAAATTATTTCTTTGGTCAGTGCGGTATCTTTTTTTAGCTTTGAATTAGATTGCTGTTACGTTATATTCCTGCTTGTTTATATATAAAACATACCCCAAAGTAACATGATCAAATCTTGCCAAAAGGTTAATGTGTTGTTTAATATGAAGTCCAGATTTGATTTTTTTTATGCCTAGGAATTGACAACGAATGCCGTAGGCATCAAACAACAAATAGGTGTTAAATAGCCTATAAACACCACTCAAACCGACTTTATTTCGATTTTATCTTGAACGGACAAAATATGAAGATTTTTAAAGCTATTTTTGAAATGGAAATTATGTTGTCCATTTATCTGCTCGTTATTTCGTTTCCTTCTGTCGCTAAGGGAATAAACAAACAAACAAAAATAATAAGAAAAAAATACTTTATCGTACATATTTCATTATTTGATGCTTTTTAATAATTTAAATGCACTGATCAGACATCATTTGGAAGTGTTTCTATCAGTGATATATAAAACCACCTACACCCTCTTACTCGTAACTTTAGATGTCATCATTCTGATCATTTAGGAATGAACTTGGATGATGTACCTAAGTTAAACAAAGATATGTTGCTTTTATCCGTATGATGGCCCCTTTACTTTAGATTATTTCAATTAAAGCCAAGATGTTGTAGAAATTTTTGAAATATTTGATGCGTAACTTGACGCGTTCGTTGAACGCCACCTTTCCTTGTTGATCTTGTTTACCGTATTTGAAAAGTAAAAGTTTCAGACCATGTAAATTTCAGTAACCTAGCTAGCATTATTATACGATATTTTCTGCAATTCAAAGTCCTTGATAATGTTGGTTTAGAAGTAAGAAACGTCTTCCATGATATGAGTAAAGAAAAAATCTGGAAACAAAGTGATCCCTCGGAAGCATTAATCACAACAAAATTACATGAAATAGAGAAATACAGAATCCCTAAAAAAAGCCCAACACGACAAAATTGAAAATGTTGCAGACTCGGTTTAATTGAGTCTGTACATGAGCGATAATGAATAAGTGCAACATCCCTCACGCCCGAGCTTTAATAATGTGTGACACAATGGTCAGAGGGCAAAATGTCGGTACATCGGGTCAATAATTAGACTGGTATTTTAATTGTCTCTTCGAAACGTGTTGTAATTGTAGGTACACAATCAACATGGGCTAGAGTTAGCGCCTGAGATTCCCAGTGTTCAATGTAAGGCCCACCCTTGTTTCTTTATTATTGATTTTTTTGCTGACATTAGTAGTCATTATTGCTATAAAATTAGTTTATGTACCAAATGTTGCAGCCAAACTTCTACAACTTGTAAATTTGAAAGTCACTGAATGGATGATCAATTGATCCTGCAGAATATAAGTGATATATGAATGCATCCCCCAAAAACAAGGAAGTCAGCATGTCTTCTTGAACAAAAAGCACCAGCAAAACCAACCACTTATTATGCATAGCAAAACAATCCAGAGGTAGAACATCAGAAAACATTTAGGCACATGTCTTTCAAATGGCTGCTCATGACAAGCGCATATAAACTTTACATGTATATTAAAAGTAAAGCGTATAAGCGCAGATAGATGATGTAATGACTCTGATTAGAAAGAGAAAATAAAATTATATTTTATCCAGCTTATTTAAGAATGTGCTTATATACTGGTATTAAACTGGTCCACACGATATACTGCAATAGGTGGTGAATTTATCGTCGTTTTAAGAAAGACGATGCATTCGCAGACTGATATTGTAAGCTTTTCACCAGAATACCAATTAAATCCTGTTTCCCCGAACATTTGATCAACGTCATGGTATAGCCTTCAGATCAAATGCGACCATAAAGAGAGGAATGCCCCTTCCCGTAGCCAAATATTATAGAGCTTTAACAAAATCAGGAGGAAATTCCTGCACCACAGGTCAGCCCCAAAGGAAATCGTGTTCTGTAACTGCCTTTTAAATTTCATTTTCGACTTGCGACTTTTTAAGTACAACGTGTTATTGTTTTTTAATTTATTTATTTTGCATGCTACTACAATAATTCTTATTTCTATGTCTTCTATCAAGTTTAAGTTCTGTCAGTTAAATGTTGCCTTTCATGGAAGTATAAGAACATTATAATCTAAAGAAGCAATTTAAAAATTATATTATAAACACCCAAGTGACGAATGCCCCCGAAAAGGTTTCTTAAGCATGCAGGTATTATGAAAAGAAAAGAGAATGAAAGTAACTAATTGTTGAATATTGTTCTTGATAGCATGAGCCTTCAAAAAATAAGTGTGACCTTGACCTTTGAAGAAGGGATGTGGTTCCTGGACGCGACAAAATGTTGTTATGAGATAGACATGTGTGCCAAATTACTTCACAATCCCTCAATGCATGACAAAGTTACAGTCTGGACATGTTGTGTAAGTGGAGACACACGGACAGACGGACATGAGCCTTAGCCGCGACACATTGTCTTGATGTGGTAGACATTTGTGCCAAATTATTTTAAAATCCTTCCATGCATGACAAAGTTACAGTCTTGATATGAATGTGTATCTGAAAACTCTTCTCGAGAGAATGTGTACCTATAAAACTATAAATGTGACAATTGATCTTGAAGGTAGGGACTTGGGGTCTTGTTTGCGACACATTGTCTTGGCGGGGATTACTTTTATATACATTTTCGTGTCATTCAGGAACATATTGGGGCTAAGAGTGAGGTTTGGCGCGCCTAAAACCGGTTTAAACTCTCCAGTGGTTTAACTACCACTGACCGTTCCAAGGCGGTACACCTTTGTGTTCCTTCGCGTGTTTTTCATGTCTGTGTTGTTACTTGTTTTGGATGTTTACATGTTTTGTGATGTCTGTCTTGTTGGATTGTCGTTAACGGTAGGTATTTTCTGTTCCCCCCTCTCTCATTTTTTACCCCCCCCCCTCCCACCTTTTCATCCTTACAGCCCTTATCCTTTTAATTCCCTTATGGGCCCGTTTTTGTTTATATTATTTCACATTACATGTCCCACTTTTTTCGCCCTGTGTCCACTCAAGGTTTTTGTTTGGTGCCTTCTGGGTGCCCTACTAGGGTGTGTCGGGGTTCGCTTCCTGTGAACGTTGCCTTTTCCTTGTTGATCTTAATTCTTGTTTTTTGATGTGGTAGACATTTATTCCTAGTTATTTTAAAATCCTTCCATACATGACATAGTTTCAGCCAGGACACAAATTTGTGTACCTATAAACTCTAATTGTGATAAAGTGAAACTTAAAAATGATAGTGTGACCTTGATCTTTAAGGTAGAGACGTAATTCCTGGACGCGACACATTGTGTTGATGTGATAGAAATTTATGCCTTGTTATTTTAAAATCATTCAATGCATGACAATGTTACAGTCCGGACACGAATTAAGTGGGGACGCACAGACGGACGGACGAGACACATCGTCTTGATGTGGTAGACATTTGTGCCAAGTTATTTTAAAATTCCTCCTTGTATGACGAAGTTACAGTCCGGAAACGAAATAAGTTACTCTAATTGCAATACTGTAAAACTTCAAAATGATAGTGTGACCTTGACCTTTGAGGAAGGGACGTAATTCTGACATTTTCAAATTCCTCCATGTATGACAAAGTTACAGTCTGGACAAGAATTAAGTCGGGACGACGGACAGACGGACGAACAGACGGTGCGATTATATTATGCACATTTATGCCAAGTTATTTTAAAATCATTCAATGCATGACAAAGTTACAGTGCGGACACGAATGTGTGTACCTATTTACTCTAATTGTGAAAATGTGAAACTTCAAAATAATAGTGTGACCTTGACCTTTGAGGTAGAGACATAATTCTTGGACGCGACACATCGCCTTGATGTTGTAGACACTTAGGCGTAGTTATTTTAAAATCATTCAATGCATGACAAAGTTACAGTCCGGACACGAATTAAGTGGGGACGCACAGACGGACGGACGGACAGACGGACGAGGTAGGGACGTAATTCTTGGACGCGACACATCGTCTTGATGCGGTAGACATTTGTGCCAAGTTATTTTAAAATCCCTCAGTGTATGACAAAGTTACAGTCCGGACACGAATTAAGTGGGGACGCACAGATGGACGGACAGACGGACGAGGTAGGAACGTAATTCTTGAACGCGACACATCGTCTTAATGTGGTAGACATTCGTGCCAAGTTATTTTAAAATCCCTCCATGTATGACAAAGTTACGGTCCGGACACGAATTAAGTGGGGACGCACAGACGGACGGACAGACGGACGAGGTAGAGACGTAATTCTTGAACGCGACACATCGTTTTGATGTGGTGGACTTTTGTGCCAAGTTATTTCAAAATCCCTCCATGTACAATGTATGACAAAGTTACAGTCCGGACACGAATTAAGTGGGGACGCCCAGACGGACGGACAGACGGACGAGGTAGAGACGTAATTCTTGAACGCGACACATCGTCTTGATGTGGTGGACTTTTGTGCCAAGTTATTTCAGAATCCCTCCATGTATGACAAAGTTACAGTCCGGACACGAATTAAGTGGGGACGCACAGACGGACGGAGAGACGGTGCGATTATATTATGCCTCCCTTCGGGGGCATAACAAAATAATATTATCGAGTCAGTAAATGGATTATGAGATATATTTGAAAAGTTTACCTTTTCTCAGAACCCTCTTATGTATTATCTTATATATTAAAATCCTGTCAACACCTGACGTTTTTGACTCATTTTCTGTGTTTTCTTTGTAATCTTAATAAAGCATACTTTACATTAGCCATGTTTATGTTTTACGATGCACTGTTCATAAATTACCTTTTGTGTAGGCAGAAACCCTTGTATGTACCTAATTCAATATATTTGTACCATCGTAATTTTATGTTTTCATTGTGTCGAGTAATGTGTGTGTCGCGATATTTTGTTCCGTTAGGGTAATCGCGACACACACGTAACTCAAAACAACGAACACATGAAATTACGATGGTGAAAAGTCAAAATAACAAAACCACCATGATGAAAAGTCGAAAGTATGATGGTAAAACGAACCACGGTGGTGAAAACTTACGGTGTCCCGTCAGGGAAATCCAGACATACACATATCTCGAAACAACGAAAAAAAGCAAACAAACGAAAGATTGGTGGTGAAAAGTCGACCTTGTATATAAAACTGTAACCGGTAGTCCAAAACAGTTAACATTTAAAATTAAGCAAAACGCACAATGTACTAAAGTTATGCTGGCTTCATTTTTCTTTGTAATTTAATCGTTGGTAAAATCGGCATCCATTGTTATAGTCTCTGTTATGATATCTGTGCGCAGGCCAGACATGAGCGACATAACTACGATAGTGAAAAGTCGAAACCACGATGATGAATATATACACATATCATTATGGTTTTTTATAAATGAATCATTGTTTAATAGGCGACTGGTGATCTTAAACAATGTATAGATGAAGGACAATTTTCTCTATTTCACATACGACATGTAACTTTGACCTCATGTATAGTTCATAGGATAAATAAGATGTACTACAGCACGGAAGATAAAAAATATTGTTAAATCAAAGCGTTTCCAATAATGTTACATATGATATAAATTGAGTTGCAATTATATAATACTCATTTGTCAAAAGTACTCGCTTGAATTCGCTTTTAAGTAATATTTACATAAACATTTGCACGGATATTCTAAATCATGATTTATTTCTTTGTGAATATTCGTTAAAATTAGTTGAAATAACATGAAAGAGCTATGCATTGCTATTTAAAAAAATGAAAGAGCAATAAGCTAGGACATTTTCTTTGACACGCAAATATTTGGACTTTTTTATAAACCACAGGCCGTACAGACAGCATCTTACATATGTTCATGTAAAAGCAATGATGCTGAATTAATTCAAAAAATATTATTTTTTGCACAGCTATCAAACAAGTTATACATTTATTATATGACTAGGGTTTCTATAAAATAGACATTCTTCAAGTGAAACACCAAACACAATATTCATCAAAATATACAAAAAAAAACTCTACCTACCATACTCTTTAACTCTTCTTCAAGTTTGTCTTTATCAAGAATCTTTATTAAGCCTTTTTATTATGAATTCACCTAAGTGGGAGTGTTCAAGTAGATATTTAACAGTACCGTCCTTGAACAGGCTCAATCAAACCGAGCCTGAAACATTTTCGATTTTTCCTTTTTTGACTTTCTTTACGGATTCTAATTTTTTCTATTTTATCGCCACATCAGCGTTGATTGAGTCGTGTGGAGACTGTTAAAAGTTTAATCAGAGATGTTATATTTCCGAGCCTTAAAGATCGTTTAGCATGACATTTTTGTAAAAATTGTGGTATTGTTAGTTATTACTATTTGGTCTTTTCTAGTTGGGTGGTTCCAATATTCCTACTTGAAATATGTTGCATCACACTTGTCTGCTTTTTAACTTTGTCTTTTGACGTCTTGTCTGTGATATGACGGCTTCATAACCTCTGATCTCCTTTCAAAATTCCATTTTGTTTAGTTCCACCCATTGTTTTCTCGTTCGGGCACACGCTTTCTATTACTTTGGGACCATACGCAGCTTTTCTTGGAATGACACTTAGTGTCATATTGAATGTTCAATGATAACCGCCGTATAAACACATCTGCGGATGTTTCAAAATTCAAAACTTTATCATGTTAGATTTTTTTGAATTCTGCTTAACCCGGTGCTAGGGGGGGGGTGGACGGTAGTATGCAATAGACAGTACAGTCCATGGACAGACACAATCAAACTGAGCTTGCAAAATTTTCTGTTTTGCCGTTTTGGACTTTCTTTGTCAGACCTCGGAAGGTATAAGTCTCTCAGCTGCGCTTCGGGCCATATACCTTCCTCAGTCTGACCAATCAGTCCGTAAACTTGCATATTGCCCTCAAGGCCATGTTTTATTTGTTAAATATGACTAACTATCACATAGACCAAATACTCCATACGCTGCAGCAAGAGAAACTGTAACACAAAAAGTAATGGGTGTATCAACTTGAAGTTTCACAGATGGATAGCGGAAAATGTGGGAGTAAAATGTACAGGGAACTCTCTTTTGTATTTTTGTCCTTTATAATGTCTCATACAAAATTTTTATCCGGAACGTAAGGTATCGGAGATATCAACATGATGGATCTTATTTTAAGATAAATTGTAAAGTTTTAAAACCTGTCCTCACTTGCATATGTATTTTGATTTATTAAACTTTGTAAATTTTTTGATTTGAACGAGCAAAACTGAAGAAGTATTAAAAAAATGAACTTGACACTAAATAGATTGATCACTCTCATTAAAGAAAACTATATTGTCACTTATACTTAATGCATTTGGAGTTATTGGCCTCTGTAAGTTTTCATACTCTTTTTTTCGTGTAAAGCATATCTTAAAGTCAGTATGATGTGCCAAGAACTATGTAATTAATATTTTACATTTCTGGATCCTAGTAACGATTTCATGAGTAATTTTTGAAATCTTAAATTAATAGACACATGTATATCTCACAATTATATTCATAAAATCACAAAAACATCAGAGTTAATATTTAAATGATATATATTCCTAGTCTAATTGGTTTCTTCGAATTCAAGAATTTGATCATTATTTCACTACAAATGAATTTAACGTCATTATATCTAAAAAGGACTTTAATTCGCTTAACATTGCTCAATTTTTCAATGTCGTGGGCTATGCACTTTCAAATACTGTCCATGAACAGGCTCAATCATGCCGAGCCTGCAACATTTTGAATTTTTCCGTTTTGGGCGTTCTTTGGGGATTCTATTTCATCTATTTTGTATCATTATAATGCTTTGCGGTATTACTTCTATAAAAAAAACTTCAATCCAATTATTGTATCATTCGACGGGAGGGTCGGGGGGGTGGGGTTGAGGGTTTTGTTTGTTTGTCTGTTTGTTTTGTTTGTGAATTTTAAAATGATAAATAAGTTTATTGCAATTTTAACACATTGTATTTTTTATTTATATTCCATCTCAGCAAGAAGAAATTCAATAGTGAAATGTGTACATATTATATCCATCATGCAAATAATAATGAGCCGTGTCATGACAAAACCAACATAATGGGTTTGCGACCAGCATGGATCAAAACCAGCCTGCGCATCCGCGCAGTCTGATCAGGATCCATGCTGTTCGCTTACAAACTCTATAACAAGTAGAGAAACTGATAGCGAACAGCATGGATCCTGATCAGACTGCGCGAATGCGCAGGCTGGTCTGGATCCATGCTGGTCGCAAACCCATTATTTTGGTTTTGTCGTGACGCGGCTCATATAGAATTCGATTTTAACATTTTTTCAGATATTGTCAAAGATATGTTAGAATGAGCAAATTAAACATAAATCTAAAACAGAAATAATTAAAAGTTTTCTTAACCTCACTTTATCTTTCATTATTTCATAGTAAAAACTGATATATTCATATTTCAAATGTGAATTTACATTACAGTTTCTTTACATTGCAAAAGTTAGAAAATGTGAAAAAGGCAAACTTCAAAGCATTATGTTCCGTAAGGGAACAAGAAATATTTCGAAATTCATATTTTTGTTCTTCGCATATCACTTTTTTAAATGTTAATTAAAACCAGATGTAAACAATAAGGTTCTTTTTAACACACTTTAAATGCATTTGTCACGTAGAGAAAAATACATTAAAGATGGACATTTTAGGTATATCATTTAGATTAATTATGTTTGATGTTTATTTTTCAAAGATCAAATATTTCGTTGTCATGTCTGCAAGCACTTTTATTAATATAGCATATAAATAGTATTGTTTATTTCACATCTGGCGTCATGTAGTCTAGATTGTTATAACATAAAAATAAGCTTCAGATTAACAAACAAATATATATATATATAGGTGTATAGTCAGTATGTAGTTGTGTTGTATGTACTTTTGTCATTTTAGAGTTTGAACGAAGACATCATGTACATGTTGAGCTGTATCGGGATTATATGCAATGCCGGAAAAAGCAAAAACTCATGGATTTTCCTTTCAGTGCAGACAAAATGGGAAAGTGCACACCAGTTCCAGCATGGTAAGATGGTCGTTTGTAACATGTTTTCTTCTTTTTGCAGAGTTAAGCAACCACTGGCGTTCTAGTTGGTCTTGGTCCGACAGGTTTAACAAAGAAAAATCGGCTTCCAAGACCCATGTATCGTCCGTGATTTTTTGGTAATCCTAAATAACTTCCTGTAAATAGTTTTCTTAAATTAGGTGGTCCAATGGGTCGTATTGGTATTGGTACTGGCCTAGGTGTTGTTGCTATTGACTTTGTTGTTGTTCTTTCTGGCTGTGGTGGTGCGGTTGTCAGGGAATTCGGGAAATTATTGAGCTTGGCTGTTTCATCCATTTCGTTCGCCACTTCTTCTGTCTGAAAAATTATATCATGAAGGTTTAATACGAGGTCAAATTTGTTTTGTAAATACATGTTTATTATGAAACCAACAAGAAGACTACGTTCTTCGTCCACAAAAAAAATGTTTTATTCAAGTTTTGTTTTATCTGTTGAGCAATATCAACTGTAATTCAACAAAGTAGTCTTCCAATCGTTATGGTAATTTCGTTCTTTTATTAATAGTATTATGAAATATTTCCTTTTATTTGTCGTTGCATTAACCTTGCAGCGGGAAAAAAGATAAATTTTGAATATACATATATATTACTGTCAATAAACTTACTATTGGTGCACCTATGGGATTATAGATATAATCGTAGGACGGGGCAGCACAATAACTTTCCATATCTTGTAAAGTGCATGCTTTCCGGCAGCATTCTGTTACTACGCCTCTTCTTTGCAGGGAACCAGATCTTTTCGTTAAATACTGATTGGCCGATCTTTTTGAAATTGTAGGCATTACTAAAATTGAAATAAAATCGTTCATTTATTTCAAAACCAAAGAAAGTTTATTGTTTTAAATTCTTTTTTTTCTTTTTACATATTATGTATTACATGTTGCTTTTTAAGAACGAGAAAATAGAGTACAACAATAATAATTCCTTACATAGTTGAAATTTGAACTTTAAAAGCCGAAAGTTATGTTGTTATCCACATATGTATGTTCAGACAATAATGCGACGATCAAAACTCTCATTTGTCAAAAATTTCAATTTTGAAATGAATATTTTATGATATTGTACAGTCTCAAACGTATAATTCTTATTCAAAATGTAAAAGCAATCTAACTTTGTCCTTATCAAACATGCTGGGCAATCGTGTGCATAACTATACGATCAGCAAACATGAACAAGCCATATGACGTAATTAAAACTATTTCTCCGCTCAATAAAAATATAAAAATAAACTTTGTTATTATACAATAATACTAAAGTACGTATATGCTTTGTCATCCAAATACTCAGGCATCTGTGAATCTGACTTCGGATATTATTCTTCAACACACTCAATTAGTCATCTATTTTCTAAATATATTTACCGTTATCAGGGTTTATCCAATGAAATCCTCTTCCGTCGCAGACTAAATCAAGCATATTTGCGAGAGCTTTTCCACAAACTTGTACACCAAACACCTTTGAAAATACAGCTACAGACAGTACGATCAACGCCTTTAAAAGGTTCATGATATGTTAAGAATTCTGAAAATAACAAATATTTACAATTAAAATTCTTTAGTTTTTATATGCAGAGTACGTCTGTAATGATGCCAATTGATTAATTATTCTTTAGAATAATTAATTTATATTTTATTTAGACATAAATATCAGTTACCAGTACGACCTAGGAACTATTATGAATATTTTACCAGAGCGTTCCCGGTTATTAATATTTAAAATTGTTTATTTTACAAAACGTTTTAACGCCATTGTGCTGCGTGAGTATTGCTGAAAACCGAGAATTTGATAAATTTCAACACGATATCTGTATATTTTATCATTTTAACACCATAGAAATAAAGGGCGTAATGAGAATAAAAAGATCATTTTTCCAGAATATTGAACACCATAACGCATACTGATAAGTCGTCGTTTATAGCCTATATGATGTGCATTTTATGATACTGGTATGCGAGTAGTTTTCGTACAAAAGGAGCACCCCCGTATTTTCGTATAAACGCTCGATTGTTCCTTGCATGCTTTAAAAATTGGTATCAAATCAAGCAAATTGAGCGTATTCATATGTAGTTTTTAAGTAACTACGAATTTGTACCGGCTTACTCGCATGCCAGAAGATATATTATCAAAATTGAAGCCAGATTAAGATAGAAACCCTGAGAATGCTTAAAGGCATTTTAAGACAAGGGCTTGTCATTAACGCCGTTATTATACCCCTAATTTTAACAAATTTTATTTTTTTTAAAAGGTTGTAGAAATCAAATCCAATGTCTGCTTAACCATAACCCATTGGAAACTTATCGAAATGTATACCAATAAGTTTGGATATTAAAAATAGAAATTCTAACACCAAAAGCGTAAATATTATACAACATTTTTAATACTTAATTGTAATGTTTATATAGATAACATTAGGATAGGGAGATTAATGCCACATGAAGTATTTTCAGTAAGATGATACCGGATATTGAATATTACAACAATGAATTTATTGAACTCGTTGAATAGAATTATATTATGTCAGCCATAGGCGAGCATGATATTATTTTATTCAACAGGTTCAAAAAAGGTTAATAATGGACCAACACGAATATGATGCTCATTTATTACACACCTTAAGAAGAACTGTTTTTCCGTGAAAGTAATCATTTTTTCATTGGCACGCGTATAGTATAACGCTAACATTTAGCGCCCATTTACGTCATTTAATTATATTAGAACATTATTATGCCATAATCGTAAATGCTGCAGGAGTGATAAACTGTTTATGTTGCCGTTCAATGGTAAAAGATCATGTTTAATTTGAAGTTAATGCTTTAAGGGTTACTCAATTGTAAAACTGTATTACAGGAACTATCGAGAAAGAATAATAAGAATGGAAGTCACTGAGCATGTTCGACTACATTGCAAATATACACATGTATGTAAAACAATGTACAACAAAATTGATTTGGTGTTTTTATCCATACTATATAATTCCTATACATGTAACTTAAGTTTATGTAAGAATATTACATATAAGTTGAAAATCATAAAAGTATTGTGAACTATAACTATATTAGGCAAACTTATTAGTGAGATGGTCTGTATTTATGTCAACGACATGAAGTGTCCACAACAATGTCTTTGTCAGGTCAATTAACGCGTTAATTAATGCATTGTTTCTACCAGCTAGAGTGTGTGTGTGTTTTCGGCTTTTTTGTCTGCAACACAAGAGATGATTAGGAATAACCAAATGATGTCATCTAAATGGTCAATAACGTCATGCAAACGATTCATAACTTATTTTATTCTATATCAATTATTTATGGTGGCTGATTTGTGCCATTCGTGTTTTCGCCCCCGCCAAGCGAAAACTCGAGAATTAACAAGTTAAGATGGCGGAGGCGCGGAGCGAAAAAACGCAAATTAGCGGGGTGCGGGGCGAAGTTTAAAAACAAACTTCGCCCCGCGGGGCCGCGGGCGAGATTTGAGAAATAAAACGGCGGGGGCGCGGAGCGAAAACATGCTCATTAGCGCACCCGTTTTATTTCTTAAATCTCGCTCCGCGCCCTCGCTTATTAGCGTTTTTTTCGCTCTGCGCACCCGCCATGTTAACTTGTTAATTCTCGATATTTCGCTTGGCGGGGTCCCGGGGCAAAAACACGCTAATGAGACGGGGCACGCGGCGAAATTTTATTTTTTAAATTTCACCCCGAAATTTGCGTGTTTTCGCTCCGCGCCCCCGCCGTTTTAACTTGTTTATTTTCGACTGTTGCGCTTGGCGTACGTGGTCGCGGGGCGAAAACACGAATGGCACAAAACAGACACCATAATATGGTATTTAGATGTAGCACATGAACATCCGATATTTTTCTATATTGGGCGCTGCCACAAAACGTTCTTTTTATTAAACTACCAGTATGTAGTTAAATTGTCTTGAACTTTGAAAAGTTTCTTTAGTAAATTGTTGACATTGTTGAAATATCAATAAAGAATAGAAAAACCATATAAAATGTAAAAATAGATAATTTTGATTCTGATTTTCCAGCTATTTTTTTTACTAAAGCTTGACTTTATCTTCTGTCCTGGGCTAAAATTTACATGTTTTGTATACCTCATTAAGTGCCTTGAAAAAGTATTAGTTTCTATTTCTCATAAATAATTTTTGCAATGTATTATGAAATATTTGAACCACACCTTGTTTAGGCGGGTAAACTTTTTTTTAAAAAATCAAAGCTGATTAATATATTGAGAAATTGTAATTTTGAGTCACAGTTAATTGGTGCAAAAAGTTCATTTGAATAAAAAAAATCTTGCGTGTTACACTATTGTTCAAAGTCTAATAAAAGTTCTAGTTTTGGTTTCTTTTATTTTCAGACTCCGCTTCTCTTATTTTAGATATAATTTAGGATAGGCGATTCACAATTAAAATGTACAAAACAAAACTCAAAATTATCGTTGGTCGTAAATAGATTTCAAAAGAGAATTTTTAAGCACAAGATATGTAAATTTGCTGCTCAATGAAAATCCACTCCCGTGTTTTAAAGTGTTTGATGAGTTGAATGTAAATGTTGTTGGTTTCTTTTTTTCTTCTGTTATTTCTTCAATAATTCTATGATAGTTAACAAGCATTGTCCGTGTTCTATTATTAATTTATATCTAAAGTATATTTTGAGACGTTTAAAAGCAACATGCCTCCAGATTCATGACAATCTTCATGACAATTTTTTAAAATAATACTGTCAAGAAAACAATGAAAGTAATTTACACACTGCAAACGGCACTTAAAATCTACGAAAATAATTTTTTTTATAAATTAAGTGATTAAATACTGCAAAAATCAGTCATTAAACATATATTACATGAAAATGATTGCTTGAATTTTGAATCGTTTTAAATTTTTTTACCATTTTAGTACATTTTATTCTCAAATTAGATTTTCTTTAAATATTTTGACTCATCTGGAGGCATGCAGATTTAACAAGAAAATATTGGACAATCTGAATGATATAAGTTCGCTGTTACTTTTTTAAAAAACAATACTTTATCTGAAGTTAATAGTACAATACGGGACGATTCTCTACTACATAAAGCATTCTTTATTTTAAGTTTAAAACGAAAAGAAAATTATTGTGCAAGTGCGTAACAGAATTTAGCATATCAATATTTTAGTTCTTATCTTAAAACGAGTAATGGTGGCCACACTTTTGTGGACTGGGACAAATATTTTAGTTCTTATTATATGACGGATTTTGAAAAGTGGCCACTTTATATGAACTGGGACAAATATATCAATTGAATTAAATTGATTTAACTTAGGATTTTTTGTTGTTTCTTTTTTGTAATTAAATAAGTACAAGGATCGAGATTTTTTAAAATTATTTTAATAATTTTATAGATTTAATGTGCATTTACTCATCATCTGCAGAATGTCTGTCTCTCAATTTTTCAATTTTTGGGATATCAAAATATGAAGATAAAAAATTGAAGTTGGTGAGTCAACTATATCGAGCTTTGACAGACTGTGTGAATGTGCAGGCTGGCCTGGTTCTATACTGGTGGCAAAGGGCAACCACTTTCAGTCCCAGCAGGGTTTTGGTTAATGAGACATGGTTAAAGAAATTATACATGTATATATGATGTATATATTGTGTGTACAGTATCTTAGATAATAATCAAGCTTTATGATATCGATTCTCAAAACTCAAATTCCGCATATTTGTAGATAAAAAATAATAATTGATGTTATATAACCGGTATTCTTTTGGTTATATAACATGTTGAAAAGTCAAACGTCATATCATCGTAATGATTTGATTTATATAATTATTGCTCACCGTCATGTAAATATATTATTTAAAAATGCACATGTGAATACGTTACAATGTTTAAATATGTACCAGACACCTAACAAAATAGTTAATTAATATACTAACCAATAATGAATTTTATCCAAAAACAAAACACCTTATTCCTGTTCACATTTTTAAAAAGAAGAGCATCAAGAAGTTTACATGAAATAGGTTAATTAGTCTTATATTTCGTTCAGAAACATATTGTATCCAAGAAATATATGCCAAATGGCTACGGCGTATGCATATAATCATGGATGCTGTATAATTGAACTGTTGAACTCCGGAACTTATTTTCTGGAGCTTATGTTGGACTTTAATACATATTGTAATTAGGTAGGTATTATCAGGTTATCATATACTTATCATAAAGATCGATTGATGTTGATAATGACTTTGTTCTATTTATTTACTAACTTACATCCTATAATACAATATACTGTGATTGGCGACCTTATAATTTATAACATATTTTATTGTGAATAGTTTAAAAAATTGCAACCTATAGTTTAGTATATAAACAATGATCATACAAACTGATGTAACAGTAATATTAAAGCATGAATGGTACATACTGAACATGTTAATTGGAATACATTCAATTAAGCATTAAGTATAAAAATAACGTGTCAAATATTTCAAATATTTTCAAATGTATATCATTATCTTTGTGGCTGTTTCGACTTAATTCGTTGTACAATGGACAGTAACATATCGCTTAAAATATTAAGTTAAGAAAACCGATTAGAGATTTAATTGTAAAAAAAAATCACTACCATTGGAAGAGACTTTCTAGCGAAAATTTCAATAAAAGTTGCCGTAATCAGATATGGTATAATAAAGGGCAAGATGTGATACTTTATTAAATAATCATACGTTGTATCTATTACAGGTAATAATGCAGACGGGCAGGTAGTTTAGGAAGCTTTTACGGAAACGTAACATTTAATTTTTGAATAAATAGGTTTCAGGGTTAAAAGTGTCTGGTCAGTTACTCAAAACCGATAATTAGCTCGAGCGTTGGACTGCGTATAACTGATAAGAATGGCCAGTACCAATGTAAATATTATCTTTTCTTTGAACTTACATGATTTGCAACAGTGCTGAAATCTGAATTCGATATATAATGTCCACACTTTTCTTATGTTGTTTTCAGTAAATCAATATTCAACAGAAACTTAAGAAACTTTTTTTTTAATTGATTTTATGGAGATTTATATTACCTCTGTAATTGATTAATATCTAACTTTATGAGAAATACATACTAGCTTTTTCCTAGTCGTACGCTGTAGGAATAGTTTGGAATAGTTTGATAAGCCCAATTTTTTGTCATTAGCTCTTCCCTCTCTCTCTCCCTGACCCCGCCCCCACCCAACCCCACTCTGCATTGGTCCATAATTCAAAAGGCAAGATACATCTTTATTGATTGTGGTAAAAGTCACTTAATACAAACATTTATTTTGTGTTTAAAAAAAAATTTAGAAATCTGAAACTATAAGAGAGCTCAGCGCAAAAACTATTCACCTCGAAATATGAAACATTATTGTCTAAAACATTTATACTTTATTGTTAATAATATAGAAATCTGTTATTATACAAAAAGTAATAAGTTCGAAGGTGGAAACGTTAAACAAACATAAAACTAGTAGATCTACTGGAAGAAATCGGATTTTCAAACAGTTTTATGAAATTTTTAATTACAATTAAATATCGTCTTTAACAACTTATTTCTACTTTTTTTCATAATTATTACATTCTTTAAAGGGCAATTATGCTTCAGAAATGCTATCATTTCTATTTCTCAAAAACCTTTTTTTTAATATCTTGTTTCAGTTTCCAAAAAGTTACTCATTTTACATATGGTTCATCTATTTTTGCTCCTTTTGCTTTGTCGGCAATTGGTATAATTATAGTGAATAAGTATCTTATATGAAAGACAAAATAATACTTTATTTACATTTTGCCACATTTACCACACATTATTACTGCACATTCAGCGCTAATTTACTTAGTTGTTAAACATTTTACAGGCTCTAAATCTATTATTAAAACATTTTTAAATTTCTAACGAATTTGATAAATATGGATTTCTTAGGCATAATGCGCCTTTAACAATGTAACTGCACTATTATCACAACAATTATTGTTAAAGGCAAAAATCAGTTTTATGTTCAATAACTCCTTGGTTCTAGTTCTTAATATGTACATTATAAAATATGGACAATCATATGTATAAAAATGAATAACTTTTCAAATAATAAACAAGTGCCTCTGTCTTTAAAGTGGATTGGTCTAGAAAGGAAGTACTCGCAATTTCAAACATTGATTAAAACAAATAGAATGTATCATTTGGATATTAGTATAAAATATTGCTTGCGAAAAAATGTAATATGAATATTTATGTGATAATGAATAATATTTTGTTCTAGGGTAGTTTATTACCTGATATATCATATGTAATATCACACCTACAACATCCATTTATATTTTTGCATGGTTTGTTGTGATGGCAGATATTAAATACCATCAATGTTTTTATCTTTTGTATTACGGACCTTCTATTACAGACAAACTCTCTTTAAAAAGATTTAACGGCACTTACATATTTTTTACAATAAACTTTGAATTATTTTGATTAAGTTTACTCTAATATGAATTTGACTTGTATGCTCTGGTGTAAATGCTATTGATCAGTGTCAATCAATGAAGTTTGATATACAGGGATTGTAAGAATTTTACACGACGCTGTCATAAACATGATTCCCCACGTGATTTACACTTAAAATAGCATTTCATAGCATGCATGTATATGCTGAAAGCTTTAGACAACAATGAACTATGTTACTTTATGTAGGGACAAATATTACATATACGAGCAACAGAATCATAGATACCTAAAACGTTTGGTTGGTCTCAAAAATCAGATAGATAGCTTTGCAATTTACGACAAACACACATACTACATCGGACAAGAGAGTCTTCAATTTTAACTATTTACTATTATTCAAAAATGAAAATAATCTTACTTACATGTATTTTATAAAATGTAACATTTAGCTTTCTAATGGAAACCACGTTATGTACAATACTTCATATCCATTTAAGTTTCATGCGTTAAAATTTTGAATATATATAAAAAATATATTAAAGTTTCCGTTGATATTTTACTGTACATCTGCGAGTAATCATTTTCAATTTCTGCTTAAAATATACAGTGCGTTTCAAGTTTTCTAATAGAAAACATTTTTTAATTGCCTTTTTATCATACTCTGATACTTTTATAATGTGTGTGGGATTTTTTTTATATAAAACTGTAGTTTTCACAATATTTTAACCATTGATAAACTGGAATATGGAAATACAAAGTAATGACATTGTATCTTACTTTTGTCACAATTTGTCTGTTTTAGTTGAACATATTCTTAGCATAATTTCCCCCTTGAACTTTCGTTTTTGTTTTGTTTTTTTTGTTATATTTTTTGTTATCGTCCTAAGAAGTTTCAAAATGTATTGAAGAATTATTTAAAGGATCAATATTTTAAGTTTTTTTTGTAATGTTATCTGCATCCAAATAAAAAGTAAAAAAAGAAACGATTTCATTGACATGTTATAGAATAGCTGCAAAAAACATTTTCATTATAATTAATGCAATAAATTCCTAAAGTCATTACAAAAATAACTAAAACATGTTTTTGAATATAGATTGATAACGACACAGAAAAGACAAAAGTTTTGATTTTGTATATTTAATATTAATTTAGTATTACCTTTTTATAGCACCAGATAAGTTGATATATTTTGTCTTTGCGTCCTCTATCTCTATTTTCCGTTCAGAATTATTTCTGGTTTCTACTAAGCATGCCTGTTTAAACTGATTTCCAACCAAGTATTGTCAAAGACAATATTCGCCAGTCCTTCCACCTGAGATAGAACTTTACTATCTAACACTTTCACGAGCTTTGTGTGCTTTTAAATGGTTGTTTCGGAATTGTCGTCTGCTATAGAGCGTCTAATGTAACACGATATGTACGACGTAACAGCAGGAGACATTTATATACTTCACATTACATTGAAATATCAGCCTACTCGAATATTCCAAGTGATAAGAAATAATTATGTGACTTTTTGAAGTAATATTGTACTACTAATATAAATGCGGTGTCATGAACAGGGATTAAACTTATGTTTTTGCTTTAAAAACAAAGAATTGGAGATAGAAATATAGTAATAAAGGCGCCATTTAAAATCATGGTCCAATATAACTGTAATTAAAATTTAATGACATAACAAGATATGTCAGAAATTAATTTGTTTGAATAAAATAGTCCTGTGAAGTGAATTAGTCTGCGTGAGATAACAATCCGAGGGATAATTTTATAGCTGTTTTTTTTTTTAGTTTATGTTGGTAATATTTTTTTCTAAATATGGCTTTAGTTTATACAATTTTTTTAGTTCGATGGTGTTGTAAGCTATAAGCTTACTGAAACACTCTTGATTCCGTTCCTGGAACCAACCAGTACTATGGAATGAATGTAAAGTTTCTTGCTCAAGGAAACAACGGCTTGCCGAACCCACGCGCTCAGCAATGTAACACCGCACTTTGGGGTCAAACGCACTTTGGGGTCCAACCCCAAACACCCTATTTTCGTAATATCTTTACTTTCACATTTCAACCATTACTGTAATAGATTACAACTTGAGTAAATTTAATTTTTTGGTGATTTTCATTTATCTTAACAATAAAACAGTCGTATTTGTCTTCTGCACAAACGGTTTAATGCTTATTTAACACTAACTTCTGGGAATCACGTAATTTTTGACGTAACGTGTACTGACAAAATGGTTGCTATATTCATCACTTTGGCGACAGTTTTCAAGTAATTTTGGCATTTTTTCACTTGAGCTTACTACTAACAAGACTTATTTTATCTTTCGCGTAAAAACAATTTCACCTATACATTATTTTCTTCATGTGGCGATAGTTTTTATTTGTTTGGGTCGTCAGACCAAACAAATAATGGTAGCGAAATTTCAGACTCTAATGCTGTTAATTGCAATTGCCGAAAGTAGTCCACTTTTTTGAAGCGGTTACTTCCCTTTATATGTACACTAACGCCGAAAAATTCAGGGGAGATCACTGCGTAAAGATGGTCAAATGACAGGCGCATTAATTTTCAAGCAAAATAATTCCCGAATGGTCGAAGATTTCTAATATTGTTTTATTCTTTATAGATATACATGCTTATATTGTTTGGTTTTATTAACCTGTCAAGTCCATACTAATTACACGGTCAATGCACACAATATATTAATCTTCGAAAGATTTTCGGTAATTTCCGTGAGATTTGATTAAATATAATTTGTGCCTATTGAGCAATTATACTGTGCGGTATAGCGAAATAGGGTAAGCTACAGGTTAATGATTTCTAAATGTCCTACGTGTTGTGAGATCGAGACTGCGTACCTCCAATGTTTTTTGTTTGTTTTTTTTTCTTCTTCTTATAACTATTTTCAACATTATCGGAACTATAATTGCTTGTTATGTTGTTCGTTTTGATTTAATATGTTTAGCAATTAAAGTCCTTTTAAATAACATGCTTTCATAATTAAAATTTATAATGAATTCGGATAAAAATTAGAAAATGTCGTTTCAATGGCGTTAAACACAATACAAATTGAGACAATATTTCTTAGTTGATTCATATATGTGTAGACAATATTGGAAGCACTTGGCCATTTTCATGAAAATATACTGCAAAAATAAAGAAAAAGAGTGGGCCTTAAAACAACGGCAAGAGTAGGGATCGAACTACAGACCCCCAGTATATTAGACAACCACTCTACCGTCTGTGCTATCGCGGATTTGACAAGGCTTATGCATTAAGCTGGTGTGACTTTTCAAAACATTAATTTTTTACTCCATATTAATTCTCGTAAACTACACGGACAGAACCGAAGTGAAATCGAATATTTAAATGAGTGCTATAATGTATTCAAAATTGACAGGTCAATAAAATCAGACTATAGTAAGCTCCATGATTATTGACATCTGTGTTAAACAACAGTTAGCGTCGTTACAAACCCTAATTTAGAATAATATGGTTTTCTTCAGTTGGATAATATATAAATTCTCCTTGGCCGAGGGGTTTGCGCGCTCGCTTAGGAAGCGAGAGGTCTGGAGTTCATATCCCAGTTAAGGCAACTCATTTTTTTCTTCAAATTGTTTAAGTCAAATAAACATTGGATTGAATATCAGTGTTGCAATTAGTCTTATAGCCAATTTACTACAATTAAAACGCTGGAAAGCATTGGTGGCACTATACAAAACAAATTGGCTTATAATCTCACAACCTTCACCTTTCTGACATTCTGAGACCCAAACAAATTCAGCGCCTTCTGTGCTTTGATTTTACACAGTTATGGGTTCGAGTAGCGTTTTGCCATCTTATGGGTAACGTTTAGCAAGGTTGATATTTGAATTAGCGCCAAATTAACATAAAATCAGTAAGTTAATTTATCTTTTAAAGAAAATGAAACGTGATTATTTGACTCTCATCTTGCTGTCGTTATTATTGTATGCTGTCTAAAATTTAGTGCCAAGTATTATCTCACATTTATATATACAAGGATCTTAATTTTTCAATAGGTTTTACGTCCCCGTCGTGGAAAGGTGCAGGACATCGGTTTATGATCTGCAGCTTGGCTGGAATTCTGCTCATCACGGGCAAGCTTGCAGGTTAAAATCTTGTACTGGAGCGTAATCTACCAACTGGCTGCCGATGTTCGGGTGTGGCCCTATAGAGAAGGCAGCGACGATAAGGAAGGGTACTTGGGTACGTGACAAAGAGACGGTTAGAACGGCCTAACCCTTTGCTTTTGTAACCTCCTTCATTATTGTCACTGGTTATTGTACATTTAAACGCTCATTGAGCATTGCACAATGACCTACTTTCGGCTTAAAATTCATTTCCCTTGGCTTATACTAAATAAACTATTTTAGGGCATGAACAGTGTCATGTCCGGGGTCCGTACTCGACAACGGAAACTGTATTTTATGCCTTAATGGGCGGATGGGCCCTCATTCGGCAAATATTTCATACATACATTATTCTAGAGACGTTTATATTTTCTTATTGTACCAACACAGTAGAGGTAATATGGCAGCTTTATTTGTGGAGGAAAAACTTAAGTGCTCCTCCGAGCATTATTCCAGACACGAGCATAACGTTCATTAAATTAGACTCCTTAATTCCAAATAAAGTCACCCGATGACCTGAGGCATCTGATATAGCATACAGCTATCCATGCAATCTACATCAAGTGCTGATCTACAAAATAATGATATTGCAATGCCATGCTATGTCATTCATAAGTTTAACTCTCGATATGTCGGATTTCATGCGTTATATCCAATTATATAGGAATATAAAGGACATACAGAAATAATAACAGCCTACCCAGCCGCATGGGTTCAAACACCGTCAGGGGCAAGTCGTTGTTTCCTTAAGCAAGAATCTTTACACTCTTTGTTCAGTGCTGGTTGGTTCCAGGAACGGATTCGAAAGTGTGTCTATAAGCTTAAAGCTTCCTACACAATCGAACTAAAATAAATTCTGTATAAACCAATAACAACCTTAAAATTTCAGTTAAGTACTGCCATCCTGCCAAACTTTAAAAGCAAGTACTAAATAAGACCTACATGTAATATTTAAAATACTTTTATAGAGATGTGAGGCTTTGTAAATAAATGATCTACATGTATATAGCTATTTACAAGATGTATTCTGTGATTTCTGATTTCGTGCTGTATCAACCTTAAGACAATCAGGCATACTGTCAGCATAAATGGAGGTTTCATTATCATCAGACAACTGTTTGCATTACTTTGGTTGGTGTTGCGATTGTACTTTGATAAATAATTTGCGTAAAAGTTACTGACAAAATCAATTTAAAAAGGAAAAAAAATGTGTCTAGAACCTTTGAAAAAATATAGACATCATGTAAAATTATTTTATTTTTTGTAGGCTGCTGTAAAACTTGAATAGGTACAGACAAGCGGTATAATGCCAAATTACCCGATAACCGTCTCCGACTCTGCTAGTTATGGCCGCTATGTTGTTTGTAAGAACTGTGTTTATGGCGTGAATAGCATACAAATAATCAACAACAACAAATAAATAAAAACATTCTATCGTACTGCTTAATTTCATTCTCAAATAAATATAAGAATGACTTTTATAATGCAACAGCAGGGTAGAGAAATAAAAAACAACAACTTACGATTGTCCAATGAAAATAGACGTTACAAACATGCAGAATTGTATACTTTTTGCTTCAGACGAAAGGGCAAAAAAATCATTTATTTTATAACGATTTAATAATGGTTTATTAGCATTTTAGATGTCTGTTCCTAAAGAAAATAATAGTAAATGGGAAGAAATTGTAATATAAACAAAGTATACTTTTTACTTTCATACAAAATACTTAATCACTAAACATGTAATAATTTTAAAAAAAAACAACAAAGGAAAAAGGTGGTACAGGTAACTTGACAATGAGTAATTTTTTGGACATTATAAATGTACATCCAAAATAACAAAAAAGCTTCAGAGAAATATAAATAGAATCATTTCTCGGGAATACTGGGCCTTTAAAATAAACGTTATTTTGAAAGTACAATAATCTAGAAGGCATAATATCAGTTAACATGTAAGGACAAAATTTTTGATAAAAATTGCTCTTTATGAAGGCAGTTCCCTATAAATTAACCAACTTTAATTGAGCCGCGTCACGGTCTGGATCCATGGTTGTCGCAAACACATTATGTTGGTTTTGTCGTGACGCGGCTCAATTAAGGAATGTCTTAATCAGTCAACATGCACAGACACAGACAAACACACACTTGCATTAGGTGTGTCACGTTGAGAAGTATGAGATTAATAATTGATATATTATATGTGATAAACTAAATGTCTGAATGAAACTTTGGGATCGTAAATGAATGCCCAATAGCAATGTGAGATTCATCGTGATGAAGAACATTTTTTTTTACACTTTAACTATATATATAATATTTTAACAACAAAATATTTTTACAACGTGATATTTAACAAGTTAAGTGCGCATTTACACTAGGTTAAGTCGTTTATATCAGTTTACCTGGCGGTTGAATAACATTAATATTGAACTGTTCTCACCTAAACCAGCGACATTTTGTCTTTACGGATGTGATGTAATTGGGTCAACTTATTTGACTCCGATTTTCCCAGAAATATCTAGTTATAGGCTAGGTTGAAAGGTAAAACACTTTGCATTGTCTGGTAAGGACTTTTTTTCATATATCAGGTGCTAATTTTATGAAAAAATGAAAGTTTAACCTACAAGATTTTCTCTCTCTTATCTCTGGTTGTGTTAAATAAAATTTAAATACATGTTCGGTTATTAAGTGTTGAAAGGTAAACACGTGTCATAGTAGTAATTGCTACAAGATAAATATATTACATTAAAAAAGATTAATTACCAATTTGTCAGAAAAATATTTATAAATACCATAAAATACCATGTAACATCGAACTTAAACAGTTTCAGTAATCTCTATGTTTAAACTCTATAAAACATTGGTTGATGCTAGCTTCCCACCACTTTTAAGTATTAAAAGATATTGTTTAAAGGGTTATCTTGATTAAGTCATTATTATTACGTTGATATGTATTATTATTTGATTTGTTAAATGAGCTGGTCAACCAAATTTGATAATTCACTCCAGGTAACCGCTTAAATAAAGGAAAAGGTACGAAAGACCGATGGGGACATTTCAACTTCATGAATACCCGATTTCATCTTCGTGAATTCACAAGTTTCACGTTGTCAACATTCGGAATTCACGAGTTCCAGATTTAAACTTCATTAATTCACGAATTCAACATTTCATTTTCACGAATGCAAGATTTAAACTTCATGAAGTTGAAATCGTGATGTTCAAGACGTGAAATCATGAAGTTGAAATCGGGAAGTTGAAATCGTGAATTCACAAAGTCGAAATATTGAATTCATGGCCTTGAAATCGTGAATTGATGAATTCTTTTGTTTAAAATTGCTATGAATTCATAAAGTTGAAATAGTGAATATGAATCCGAGAATTCAAACACCACCGACTTTTTGTAAAAAGGCGCATATTTTCTACTACAATAGGACAAACATTTGGTCATTTGACACTTACATAGAAAGTAAGGTTTCAAAGAATCGGGTTAAAAGTAAAGAAAACTTAAAGTACTAAAAGGTAAATTCTGGTAAAGTGTTCAAGTAAAGTCATTAAAACTATCCCTAGACACTTTAATTGTCAGGAGATGTATTAACATCCACACAGATCACATGTCAAAATATAGAAACAGCCTGTGTATATATTATTGATGTCCAATTTACATATTGGGGCACATTTTAATTTCTTTCATAACTGTATGCGAAAAAACTGTCACAGATGCGGATAAAACCCTTCAAGAAAGGCGAATTAGGGCTTAGCACAGAAAATAAATGTCGACTTATCAATTATAATATAACTGAAACTTTATATAATACAAAAATGTACAACAATATAAAGGAGCGGAGCAACTCAATTGTAGTGTGTGTTAGTCTCTTGTTAAATACATGTGAAAAGTGTCATTGTGATTGGGTTGCAAATAAAATCATTAGAACTTTTACAAAGCTCAAAAACAGATTCTTCATCTCAATGTCAGTATTGTTTAACATGTCAACACCATTTTTGACATTGGAAATAAAATGTAAATGAAAACTTCAACATTGGTTCATAGTTTATTGAAGTACAAACATACAGTCCCACATACAGAACTTTACTGACACAGCTATGTTATGTATATTAATTCATGGTTTTGTTTAAAGCAATATCAATATTTTATTTTCGCTCCATTGTGAAGAATACTTTCAACTTATTCAAACCACTCTCTGTCTGGCGCAATCACAACTTCAGTGCTGGTGGCACATTGAGGAAATGCTTATGAGCCAATCAAGCTTGAACCAAAGATCCCTGGGTGGACAGGCAGACACGTTAACATCTATCCTCCCTAAGCCAAGGCGTAACTCTATGTTGACAGATAAATCTTTTTTATTTATTCCATTTACCATCAACACTCATATCAAATACGTTCCTCGGTAGTCTTCGAAACAATAAGAACATGTGGGCAATAAAAAGTAATAAACATTTATTTAACCTTTAATACTTTTAATTAAAACAATCTCGAATATATATATATATGTATACAAAGAATCGTTTAGTTTTAATGTCATTAAACAAAATGAATAAAGGTTAACCATTGCGTAGTTGATTATAATCCAAACAAATCTAATTAAAGTATTTCTAAAAGTGAAATTTCATTCTTATTGTGTTCCTAACGAGCATGTGATTTCCGTGCAATTGCTGCGACCAGGGCACCCCCTTGTCCACTACCATCCTTTACAAGTTTTATGGTTGTCTGAAAAAATACATGAAGAAGATTTTCTTATTTTGTATATTTTGACATCTTTAAAATATAAGATTCATCCGAGTAAGATCAGTTAAAATGATCTTGAAACAGAAACATATCTTAATTACAATTTCAATTTTCATGGCAATTATATTATGTTTAGGTATAAGTGACCAATTTATTTTTAATTACAATCCTCAGCAAAAAACATTACTTCTTTTAATTTCAAAGACGTTTGTTGATATAAAGCAGTCAGTTTCGGCTCTTAAACCTAATGAGAAACAACACTTTCCTTCAAAATCAACATTGTTTGTATATTAAAGTATGTCCTAAATCATAAGCATATAACAAGGCTTAACATATGCATCAGTTCGTGTCTTGTAAAATACAAGATAAGAACTTTGTATTTTCTTCAAAGGAACATAAAATCAAAGGAAATTAACAACATATTAAATATTCAAATACAGATTTCTGATCGTGTAAAAATTTGGATAAATATTTGAGCCGCGCCATGACGAAACCAACAAAGTGTGTTTGCGACCAGCATGGATCCAGACCTGCCTGCGCATCCGCGCAGTCTTATCAGGATCCATGCTGTTCGCTATCAGTTTCTCTACTTGTAATAGAGTTTGTAAGCGAACAGCATGCATCATGATCAGACTGCGCGGATGCACAGGCTGGTCTGGATCCATGCTGGTTGCAAACGCACTGTGTTGGTTTTGTCATGGCGCGGCTCATTTGAATACTGGTACCTTGGTCTGAGGCCTCCATTTTTTAATAACATCCATCATATGTTGGTGATATTTCGGATGATGTTCGTAGAGTGACCCGTCTATAGCTATCGTCACTTCCGGTAAGTTTATATGATTTAGTAGTACAACCATTGCTGGGTGATTAAATGATATTATTTTCATAAGCAATGACTAGGCTTATTAGGTTTGATAGAATGAGTTCAAAATCTTTTGTCGGGGTTAAAAAGTAAGAAATTATACAATATTATCAAATAAATGACCTTTTGAGATAGCAGTTAAACAATCCCCTTTTAAATGAAAGAAACAGTTTGTTTTACCCTTAAGAGTGTTTCCGGTTATTGGTGGAAAAGTTAAGGATAAAAATATAAACAATACAATTTTTCAGACGAAAACAGGCATTATGGTCATCTGGAAAAACTTCTGTTTTGTTCAGAATATCAAATAATCCATTTACTGTAATATTACCTTCTTTTAAAAATGCCAAATGAAACCTAATTTAACTTTAGACAAATTGAAAACCATTTACTTTACAAGTGGTGGTGTTAAACCAAAAAAAAGGGAAAGTCAAGTGTACAAAGTAATCATAAATAAGAATTGTTGTTTATATTAAGATATCATTGCAGTACTATAAGGCTTTGTTAGTTAAAGTACACTTCTATAGCTTTCACATATACAGGCTGTTACATAATAATGTTTCTATTATATTTTATTTACAACATTTGTAAACATTTTGATGAAAGGTGTTACATCAAAGAGGTGTGATGAACTTTGTAATCTAAGCTGTTTTGTATCCTTGAACTAAGTTATGTTGTACCTTATATCTTGAGGTGTGTTTGGATCTTATAATTTAGTCTGTCAATAGAAACATCGGTCAGATGTGCATCAATGAGCCCTTGTTTGACTTATCACATCATACAAGAACCGGAAACGCGTGTGTATTTAATGGCGACTACGCGCATGCGTAAGGGGAATTTTATACAAGTCGACGGCATGCTAATCGTACCTGTTGCAACAATATAAGCTCCTCTTTTTGAAACCAACTCACAAACTTCTCGGGTTAGCGAAATATCTTCATCAGAACAAACATCCATCAGGTTCATCTCTTTCAAAACAGATACAGTGTTAGAAGTGTCGGCGTCGGTATCACTTAAAAACAAATTATATACACTATAGCTTATGGATTCCAACAGGGTCTTCCAACGCAATCAACTAAAACAAATTTTAGCCGTGTCATGACAAAACCAACATAGTGCGTTTGCGACTAGCATGAATCCAGACCAGCCTGCGCATCTGCGCAGTCTGATCAGGATCCATGCTGTTCGCTAACCAACTCTATTACAAGTAGAGGAACTGATAGCGAACAGCATGGATCCTGATCAGACTGCGCGGATGCGCAGGCTGGTCTGGATCCATGCTGGTCGCAAACACACTACGTTGGTTTTGTCGTGACACGGCTCATTTGTATAATCTAACAACAACAGTGACGTCAACGCTAATTGTTGAGAAATGAAAACGCAAAAGAAAATGAAGACTGGTAGGTCGAATTGTTCTTCTTGTAAAAGTAAGTAAGAATGAAGCGTTTTTTAGATCTTTTGGTTTTGTTTTTACAGATCAAAGTGTATCTTTCTCGCTTCTTACTTCATACAGGGATCCCCTTATCCTGGAAGGAGGGAATTTTCTTTCTGAGCTTTTAATAGTACTAGTATGCTTATATTCTTGATTACTTACAGAGTATGTTTTTCCCTCTCTTTCTCATTCTATCCTAAGTGTCAAATAACAGAAATTTCCACTAGCTGTTATCATTTGACATGAAACTTAGGCCTGTGACTTATTGTATCCTAACTAATACAAGTATTTTCAAAATTTGCCATGTAGGTTACGTATGTTTCATAATAGTAACAAACATGTTAAAAGTTATACTTATTCAATATAACCGAATGCCTTTCTGTAACTCTAGAACTGAAATCACATTTTTTTTCGCGAGCCTAATGGCCAGTGTGTACATGATGCGAGGTCATATATGTTTGTCACGATCTTATCAACAATGGTCATAAAACTAAACTAAAACAAACTGATATGTTATTATAGAACTAGCTGGATGGTCAAATTTTGTTTTACTGATCATATTCCAAACCTAGCAACTAACCAGAGTTAAAAAGAAGTAAACGTTGTCAATAATATTCCTGCTGGTTGGATCAAATTATGATATTGCGTTAATGATAAAATGATGCCGCGCCTATAATCACCAGCTGGTGAGGGAGCGACTGAACTAACAAGATATACAAATCCCGAACGTTCCAGTGACATTACTATTTTCCCCTTTCTTTTAAAATTTAGCTTAATGATGGTACCATAGTTACAATGTTCTTAACCATTCCAAAACATTTACCTTATTTAGTTTGTTTTACTACGTGAAGATACTTCATTCACAAAGAAAAAACAAACTTACTGCCAATTATAAACGCTGTATGTATCTTGTACGAAAACCACTGTCCCCATTTGTTACTTAATATGAAACTGTCATTATGGTTAAAGTTAGTCATACTGTTTGATTAGATATAGTTTGAAAATATAATTGAAACGCCCACTATTAGAACAGCCTTTTTGATCATGTTGCATTTTATGTGACCTGATTGCAAATAAAGTAGTTGTTATTGTTGTTTATAAAATGACGCCGTTTGTTGGTTACATACAATGTTCTTCTTTGAATGGTCGAGCTAAAAACGAATAAAATATCGTAATAAATATTCTTGGATAATATGTCAGGGTAAGCGTTTTAAATGTATATGTTCAGTTTTAATGAAATATCTGTTTCTATAACAATACCGTTCTATTGCAGTGACATGGCTGGTGGTAAGATTCCACCGTGTCATTAAGCTGTCCGAGCCTTTCCCGCCATATAACACACCCGCAGACGTTAGTTTCACAAGTACAAGTCTAACTAGCTCACCGAGATAATGTCCCGCATAAAGCTTCTCAAACCTGAAAATACAATGACTCTCATAACCCATTTTCAGTTAGATGTTTTAATTAATTTACTACGATATGCATATTTCCTACAATTACATATGCAAATATTCTATTAAACTGAACAAAATCTAGGAATCTGTGTAGAAAAAAGGTGATTAAAATATATGATTAAATAACGAAATGAATCAGTCTTGCCGTGTCAAAGTATTAGTATTCAAACATTTCTAAAAAAACTCCTTAGATATATTTTTAAAAATTGGTTGCACTCATTTGGCGATGTTTTGCTTTACAAGAAATACTACGACTCTCAATTTAGGAAAGCTTTTCCCCCCTAGAAACTATAAACTTTAAACATTATGTAAAGTATAGTTCATTATTCGATAATCTTCTTGGTTTGATTTATTTTCATCATTTCCATATATATATTTTTCATTAATTTGACATAAACGGTCGAGTTAAATTAAAGTTCAAGGGTCATTATTAAATTTTTTCAATTTTGTTTGTGTGGAAAAAAATTCTTGTTTTGGGCCAAAAAAATCAACCCAAAACCCCACATAAAAAAAAAATTTTGACCTTTCAATTAAAAAAATTTGATCCCTTTAAGGTCAAAAAAAATTTAAGTTTACTGTCAAGGTTTACAACATTTAAGAAGGTTTTTTTCCAAAAGGGAGCTTTGTTTCCCAAATTTTAAAAATAATCTATTTATTAATTTCAAAGTAACGTCAATTATACCAAAAATGTTAAAAAAAAAAAGTTTCACCCCTTTATATTTAAAGGGCATTAATGGGCTAAGGGGCACTTTTATTTAAACAAAAGTTATTAAAAAAGCTGTACCCTTTATCTGAAGTTAATCCAATTTTTGGGGTAACAAAGTTTAAAAAGCCAGTTACAAAAAAAATTTAAAAAAATTTTAATTTTTTTTGACCTTTATTCAAATCAATGTCATTTTTGAATGAAGGTCAAGGTCTGTCTAGCCAACTTAAGAGTCTTATCTTATAAATTCTTGTGTTCAAGGTTGAAGACAATCCATCAAAAAACTAGAACTATTGCTGAATGCGATTCATACCCCCACCAATGTCCTTGACAGAAGACAACTTGGAAAGGTGGTTAAGGGAATAACTTAATTGGCAAAAATACATAAAAAGAAATTATCTTTGGTGAAAAAAAGACTAATTGTACAGGTAATAGTATAGATATATATTATCAAATCATGTTCGAAACAGTTACTAATAACCTTTCATTTTCCCAATGTACTTAACATCTTATAAGTCAATTTTGACCTTCAAGTGTGGCCTTGACCTTAAGCTGGCACAAGGGTAAGATAGTTTCTGCACATCGCTCAGTTGGAGTGAACATTTGAGTAAAGTTTAAATAAAATCCTTCCATTAGTATATAATTTATAGAGCGGACACAACATAGTGTCTAGTATTTATTGTATGTAAATTTAAAGACTTAAAAAGGGGCAAAACTTTGTCAAAATGCAATACAGAGTTATGAAACTTGACCAATATATCTTATTTGTGACACCTCATATATCCTTTAAGTTTCAAGCAAATACCTGTGCTAGTTTCAAAAATAATCAAGTACATGTTAAAATTTAAGAATATTTTCTTAGTAAATTTTTGAACTTCAAGTATGACCTTGACCTTTAGCCGGCACAAAGGTGACATGGAATCGGCACATAACCTAGTTGATGTGAACATTTGAGTAAAGCTTGAAGAAAATTCTTCCATTAGTATAGGATTTATAGAGCGTACACAATATATTGTCTAATATTTGATTGTATGTAAATTCAAGACTTAAAAAGGGGCATAACTTTGTTAAAAAGCAATACAGAGTTATGAAACTTGACCAGCATATCTTAATTGTGACACTTCATATATATTCTAAGTTTCAAGCATATAACTGTGCTAGTTTCAGAAATAATCAAGTACATGTTAAAATTAAAGAATTTTTTCGAACTCAATTTTTTACCTTCAAGTGTGAACTTGACCTAAAGCCGACAAAAGGGTGACATGGGTTCTGCACATCCCCTTGTTGATGTGAACATTTGAGCCAAGATTGAAGAAAATCTTTTAATTAGTGTAGGACTTACAGAGCGGACATGACATACTGTGTAATATTTGATTGTTTGATATTTGACCTTCAATTGTGACTTTGACCTTGAGCTGACACATGGGCAACATGGGTTCTGCCCATCCCTTTGCTGAGGTGAACATTCGAGCCAATTATGAAGAAAATCCTTCAATTAGTGTAGGACTTACAGAGCAGACACGACATATTGTGAAATATTTGATTGTTTGATATTTGACCTTCAATTGTGACCTTGACATTGAGCTGACACATGAGCAACATGGGTTCTGCACATCCCCTTGGTGAGGTGAGCATTTGAGCCAAGTTTGAAGAAAATCTTTCAAAAAGTGTGAAATTACAGAGCGGACACGACATACTGTCTAATATTTGATTGTTTGATATTTGACCTTCAATTGTGATCTTGACCTTAAGCTGACACATGGGCAACATGGGTTCTGCACATCCCCTTGTTGAGGTGAACATTTGAGCCAAGTTTGAAGAAAATCTTTCAGTTAGTGTAGGACTTACAGAGCGGACATGACATGCTGTTTTATATTTGATTGTGCTTGATATTTGACCTTCAATTGTGATCTTGACATTAAGCTGACACACGGGCAACATGGGTTCTGCACATCCCCTTGAAAAGGTGAACATTTGAGCCAAGTTTGGAGAAAATCTTTCAGTTTGTGTAGGACTTACAGAGCGGACATGGCATGCTGTCTTATATTTGATTATGTTTGATATTTGACCTTCAATTGTGACCTTGACCTTGAGCTGACACATGGGCAACATGGGTCTTGAGGTGAACATTTGAGCCAAGTATGAAGAAAATCCTTCAATTAGTGTAGGACTTACAAAGCAGACACGACATATTGTGAAATATTTGATTGTTTGATATTTGACCTTCAATTGTGACCTTGACATTGAGCTGACACATGAGCAACATGGGTTCTGCCCATCCCCTTGTTGAGGTGAGCATTTGAGCCAAGTTTGAAGAAAATCTTTCAAAAAGTGTAGAACTTACAGAGCGGACACGACATACTGTCTAATATTTGATTGTTTGATATTTGACCTTCAATTGTGATCTTGACCTTGAGCTGACACATGGGCAACATGGGTTCTGCACATCCCCTTGTAGAGGTGAACATTTGAGCCAAGTTTGAAGAAAATCTTTCAGTTAGTGTAGGACTTACAGAGAGGACACAACATGCTGTCTTATATTTGATTGTATTTGATATTTGACCTTCAATTGTGACCTTGACCTTGAGCTGACACATGAGCAACATGGGTTCTGCACATCCCCTTGTTGAGGTGAACATTTGAGCCAAGTTTGAAGAAAATCCTTCAATTGTTATAGGAGTTATATAGCGGACACGAAAATGGAGACGGGCGGCCGACCGACCGACCGACGCGACAAAGCGAATCCATTATAGCCCCCCCCCCCACACACACACAGACACATTTTGTGGTGGGGTATAATAACAAAGTTACTGTATAGCCACTTATAGACAAAAAAGCAGTAGAAATTTACCTTGAAAGACAAGGTCATTTATGAATGATGGTCCAGTTTAATCTGGTCTACTTGAAGGGATGTATGAATACAATGCACCAAGAACTTAAAAAGTAATGAACAACGTTAAAAGTTTTAGGAACGGCAACGCCGACATGACAGTAACACTCATACTGAAACTAATCGGACTTCTCTCCAGTACAATGTTCGATCATGTATCTGTTCTGTTACTAAAATAAAACAAATATCCCATTCAATATTCGATCAGTTATTAGTAATAGAAAGAGCACCGAAACACGAGGCTATCTGATTTGTACGAGGGGGCGTAGCCCCCGAGTATTAATCAGATTGCCGAGTGTTTTGGTGTTCTTTCTCTTTTGTATCATAGTCAAACATAAAAGCGCGTTCCCTGTTGTCACAATATGAAACCCCGGCAAAAATGAACCAATGAACGAACTTCTGAATATGACATTTCTGTCGCTTTACCTTTCTCTGCCGTCACAATATGTAAACCCCAGCAAAAATGAGCCAGTCAATGGGCATGCTCTGGAGTGCAGGTAACTAATACCCGCACTCCAGTTAACGCACTGAGCATGTTTATGTATACGATTTAACCCTGACACATTTTCAACAGAAAGGTCTCCAAACTATGATACAATGTTCCTATAAACTTACGTGTAAGAAGATGGATGGTTTGAATATTTATCCAATTCATGATCGAACTCTGTCTTCATAAAATCTAAACAACCGTTGTCACCAAATGCTCCAAACTCACAGTTTATCACCACCTGTAATTAACAGTTGAGCCGCGTATGACAAAACCAGCATAATGGGTTTGCGACCAGCATGCAGTCTGATCCATGCTGTTCGTTTACCAAGTAGAGAAACTGATAGCGAACAGCATAGATCTTGATCAGACTGCGCGGATGCATGCTGGTTGGAAATCCATTATGCTGGTTTTGTCGTGGCGCGGTTCATATGTATTATCGTCATAAAAAGTTTTCATTTTGTTTATTTATTACTTATTCAAGTCGCTGACGGGATATACGCGAGAATAAAGCCAGAATGAGAAAAATTTGACCTGGTGCGCTATTATGCGTACTCCGGTTCTTCGCGGTTTATATGACATACTATACAAATTGTAAAATATAATTATATTTCGAGAAACTTTTTAAAATTATCATAACAATATATTTTCAAAAGCAAAACTTCTCATTTTAATTAAAAAGTGTATTCGAAAGTAATAGGTCTCTTTTTTGTTCATATAACAATGTATCTTTAAAAGTTTGTTTTTCTCATTTTTTGTCATTTTGTTCAACGAAAGTTAAATTTTTGTTCATATAACGATACATCTTCGAAAGTAAAATTTCTTTCTTTTTCAAATACAGATATCTTATAAAGTAAATTTTCTCGCTTTGTTCATATAAGAATGTATCTTCGAAGGTAAAAATTTCTCGTTTCGTTCATATAACGATATATAGTCGAAAGTAAAATTTCTTGTTTTGTTCATATAACGATATTTCTTTTAAAGGATTTTTTATCGTTTTGTTCATAAACGATACATCGTCGAAAGTAAAATTTCTAGTTTGTTCAAATGACGATATATCTTCGACAATAAGATTTCGCGTTTTGTGTAACATATAACGAATTATTTTCGAAAGTAAAATTTCTCGTTTTGTTGAAATAACGATAAATCTTCGACAATAAGACTTCTCGTTTTCTACATATAACGATATATTTTCGAAAGTAAAATTTTTCGCTTTGTTCATAAAACAGTATATCGTCGAAAGTAAAATTTCTAGTTTTATTCATATAACAACAAATATTCGAAAGTAATTAAATCATAATGTTCCTATAAATATACTCTTTATATATTTAAAATTTTAGGAAATTAAACATAACAAAATCTCCATCTATGATGCATGGACGACAAATTATGTTTGATACTTTTATGGTTATAAGATGATATTTAAAGAAATTGCAATGAGTTAGTTAAAACATTTGGCTTTAAAAGTTTAATTAAAACATATTTTTATACTGACATTTTGTTCAGACTGTCACTTATTTACATTAATAAGTAGAAGAAGTAAACTTTGCTCGAATACAAATGTTTCATTCAATAAGCTTGCAAAACAATATAATTTCAGTTTATTTATAATAACACTCAGTTTGTATTATTTACAAAAAAATCCTGGGCAAATTAAAAATGCAAATTAAATATGCAAACATATCTAAAAGAAATGATGTCCTCAGCAGTTGAACTATAGAAAGGCATATCCAAAATAGAACTTAACAGATTGGTCTGTAAATAAGTCCACACAAATATGTATGTCACTTCGTATTAAAGTAGGGTGTTAGCTTGCCAATTACATCTTCCATAAAAAGCAAATAGCCACAAACTCACACAAAGATCAAGAACATTTTCTGATAATCACTTACTATAAATTATCGTGAATTTTAGAATACGTTAAAATACCTTTTGTATAATTAACAAATCACAGATATTTGAAGAAACTGACAGACAGCATAATTATTTCAAATTATAGCTTGTGAAACAAGACAATAACGTTTTCAATTATCTATTCTTTAATATAACAATTTTTTAATGTCATACACACAAGACCGCCTCCGTGGTCGAGGGGTTAGAGTCGATGACTTCTATTCCAGTTACCTCTCTGGCGTGGGTTCGATCCCCGGGAGATGCTTTGGTAGTTTAGCGCGGAGGAAGGTAGTCTAGTACTGGTGTAACTCTCCAGGAACGATGGTTAGGAAACTACCCGCCTATATGACTGAAATACTGTTGGAAAAAGGCGTAAAATGAAACAAACAAACAAACAAACATACACACAAAGATCAGTTTCTTTACACGACTCTGGTAAAATACGATACCTAATTTAGAAAGTTATTTTTGTTTAAGCTTACTTAAATGGTATCGAACCATTATTTAATGTTACACCTGCCCGCAAATTCTGTAATTGTAAGGTCTAAGCAATTTAAAAAGGCGTCATAAATCTATTATCAGTTGAACAATTTAAGGGGCGTGCAAACAATACCTTTAGACAAATTCGTGTTAGTATTAATCAAATATAATGTGATAGAAGGCACCACCTGACAGTTCTAAACTAAAAAAAATGTGACTAATTATAGCAGTAAAACTGTCATCGTGTGTAATGACCGAAAGGTCAATATTCACAGCATTGATGTGCATGACATTTTCATATAACTGTTTCTATTAGTGGTTTTAAATTATCAAAAAGATAATTGCCATCGGAACAATGAAAACAAAATTAAAATCAAAGACTCAACCCTATTTATTATGTATATGAGTGACAAAGGAAAAAGCAATATTTCTTATACCTAAGCATCAGCTCATGCAAACAGCCAGATGGACAAGATTATTAGTATCGTGCTTTTTAGATATTATTTTTTTTTATTTGGTGCCTTTAGTTGACCGTCATTATTGTAGAATTGTACTATGTAAATGTGCGACATATATTTCTATGAAAATCTTGGATTGTTTTAATGTGTATATGTTGTTGTGTATAATGTGAATGCTTTGTAGATTTTTTTTCGAATTTATTTCATACTAGATTAAAGACATCCAGACTCAATTTAAAATCTTTTGAAAATTTATTTTTACCTTTACTTTTAAATTCTAAATTAAGTTCTACAAATATAGTCTTTAGAGTCCCTATATGGCTCTTCAATTAATATGAAATATCTTTGATAAAAATTATAGTTCAGAAATTAGTACAATTCTAATGGCCTAAAATATATATTGACGCAGTACACTCAGTTTAATAGAGCGTGAATTTAAGATCTCTTTTTCCTTAACTATTTTATATCCTTTTTTCACATGCATGTATGCGACACCTTCCCTGGCACTATTAAATTATGTCCGTATTGGCGTTGATTTGACAATTAAACATGTATAAATGATAAGCTTAACATTGTTAAGGATCAATTAAAAATAAGGTTATGGTATACCGATAAACATTTTCGTTAACATAGCCACCAAAGAAAATTATCTCTTGTTAACAAAATTATTGACAATCATTTTAATATGGAAACTAATGTCCAACATTTGTTTTTAAGAATCATTAATTTTTTAATCATTTACACAGAATATTCAAATTTAAATGATCCTATGGAAATATACTATGCAGCCGACAAAATACTTTTCTCTGATTGGATGTTTTGACGTTACATGGTGACGTGATATATCCGAGTTCAGGCTATGTAACACTGCACTTTGGGGTCAAAAGCACTTTGGGGTCGGACCCCAGAGTGCGTTACGCACTTTGTGGTCCAATTTCGACCCAAAGTGCGTTAAACGGGTACATATGCATTTTTAACATAAGGCAAACGACCGCACTTTGGGGTCATAAAAAATTAATGTTTATTATGTTTTAAGTCAAAGCGAGTGTTGAACAAAAAATCAAGGTATTTAATAGACACAAACATTAGCCTTGAATTATAGTAGAATCGATAGGGATTTAAATGTCCTTTATTTGTAAGTGAAGAACTTTCACCAAATAAAGAATTTGTATCAATTATAAAACTTAAAATATTTTTTCTCAAATTTTCCATTTATTTCAAAAGAATGTACACCTTTCATTTACTCCATTGTTTTTAGCTAAATGCATTATCTTCCCGTTTTTTATTTACACATTATACAGAAATATGATAGTCTTAGCATAGACAAAGGTATAAATTCTGGGAAATCTTAGAAGACATTTCAGTAGAAAATGTGCCTGATAGTATGTTGAAAGAGCCATTTATTTAGCTAAATGTGACATGTAAGAAACTTGATTAGGTGTAGATGCGGCTTTAAGTAGTAGTCCGTGCAGGCAGTACTAAAAATATCAACTATTTAAGTAGTCGCACATTAAGAGCGGAGCTTCAGAATAATGTAAAATTCTCATTGGGGGTATAGAGGGGATTGTTGGGATATCGACCCCCCCCCCCCCCCCGAGGGTTATAAATAACGTTTTTATATTTATTCTTTACATTTATAAAGCTTTTCCATGTTGATGTTTTTCTATATTATCAAAAAAATACACATTGGCCAATTACCTGAACCATCTTATTCATGTGTTGCTTTTTGGCAATGATGAGTATTAGTATTATATTATATGGAAGTCAAATACTTCATTGTTTTGACTTCTTTTATGACAAACAATTTTATATGTATCGCTACTTTATTGCAGGGAGCAAGCATCTTACATTTCTCTGATACCATTAGTTTAACATTATAAAATTCATATTTGCTCTTTTTAAAGAAGTATGTAAGATTTCCCATAAAAAGCCTCGGCCTTTTCGGCGGGGGATAATAATAATAATAAACAATAATTATATAAAATACATATAATATAAAAAATGGGCCGAAAAGGGTCGGCCGAAACCAGACTTGCCCGACCGAAAACGACTGGGGCGATTCCAGAAATGGGCCGAAATGTGACCAAACCACTATGCTAGTTTTATACTCAACTATGGCCTGTTATGCGATTTGAAGGCTGTTTTGATTGGCTAAAATATGTATGAAAAACAAAAATGAAATATGTACGAAATACAAAAATAAAATATGAATGCAAAACTAAAAAAAAATATGTATTCAAAACTGAAAAAAATATGAATGCAAAACTGAAATAAAATATGTATACAAAACTAAAAACAAAAAATGCAAATGTTACTTTTATGCCACCGTAATTTCATTATATGAACACAATTTTTAGATATTTCAAGTGGTAAAATTAATGAAACTTTTATCACTTAAGCATCATAAAGTATTGACCGCCATCTTGAACTCCACCTGAAATATTCCAATGTCGCAGATAGAAAATAAGTCAGTACTCAGTATTTAAGCAGAACTCAGATAACACCTTTAGACCTCTTGAACCCAAAGTACGTTGATAAGTAGCATATTAACGCAAAGTGCGGTGTTACAAGTCTACAAGAGTCAATATGTTGAAAACTGCCGCCAGAACCGTCGGTTTTCAATAGCACGTTTATAGTTCGTCCTTTTAGATGACGATGAGCAATATGCTAGCGTTTGTATTCATTACAGGGTTAGTCAATGGCACGATACCGGATATTTGTATACGGGATATTTGTATAAGGGATATCTATATATGGAATATTTGTATACGTTTTTTTTCTTCTACAGGACCGTAAATCACGCATCGTGCCAGTAACTAAGTATCTTTTAATACCTTATAGTAATTTTATGTAGATACACAGTTTTGAACTAAATCGAACATCCCTCGTTGTTTCGTATGTAGATATAACGTTAAAATGATTATCATTAGGCAGTATACTGTCTGACAGATAATCAAAACTTATAAATTGTGACAAAAAGTTCTTCCAACAAGGAGCACATGTTAAATAATTGGAAAATACTTTAACAGAATTGTCAATAAAATGGACACAATTCGACGGAATTAAAAGTAAATGAACAAAAATAAAAATAAAAGAGATACAGTAGTTATGGCTGCGTGGTCAAAAGTAATCCGTTAGATCAAAATCGGATAGTTCAAATAAAATCCGTACACAGGAGATATAATGAAATTGTTAACGAACATAATTAGATATACTAGTTGCAGACGACAACGTGGGTATCAAAAGAACTTACTATATCTGACGGATCATCGTCCTTGTAACAAGAATCCCATTTTTCTATATTATCTTTATATTCTACAAAAGCTGCGTTTGACCCTGTACCTAAAATAAAGACAATATCTTGACACATTACAACTATTCACTAAATGTTACCAATTTTCCTTTAATCAATTGAGCTCCCTTACTGAAGTGTTAAAGAGTCATGCCAATCCAATGTCAATGGTATGTGAACAGGTTAATATCAAATTAACTCGAAATTTGCAATTCATGTGTTAGACTTTATATTTGATTAAAAACAAATTATCAATTATCCACATGCCCGAAATTTCTAATATCGCTTAGAGTTCAATTCATAAAAAAGTGGGACAGCCAATTTATAATATACTGGTAGGTCGTTTTAGTTTGTATCTTAAATATTTTTCAATATCCATTGTATCATAAATATCATTTGATATCAACTTTTGATCAATCACCATTATAAAAGCCAATCTCTTGAAATATATTACTAATTCAACTCATCTTAACAGCGAAAGAATGAGTATAATTTCACTTTAAATAAGAATATCGTATCAAATAACTGTTATTGGTAAACAATTATGTCGAATGTTTCGCCTATGTAGTTATTTACGTCAACCTTGTTAAGATCAAATAAGCAAGAATTATTCCGGGATCAAGAAAATTATATCAAACACAAACTTTATTTTTACCCAAACATACTCTGCTTTGCACCAAAAGTTTCTCACTACATTTTAAAAAGCGACTATGAGGTCAAGGAAAGCAAGCACCCTGTGTAACCTAGGTTAGGCTGTATCCCAGACAGTGAGCGATCAGTTGGACAATAATATGCGTCTCCACAGACCCAATCCCATCTACAGAGGGCCTGCTCGATCACCGACCTGAATCTAATTTTGCATATGTGCAATCAGCAGCAGGGCAGATATTAGCTAATTAGACCTTCAGACAATTTTTGTACAAGAATGAGTTCGTCATCCCTCCTATGACTGTCAGAAACTTAATCAAATCGTAGAACATAAGAAGGTGTTGCCAAACAGTTATCTTTAGCAACTGGTCACATACATGTACTGAGAACTTTTTAACAAAAATCAGGCTGTTAAAACTTGGGGAAAAAAACGTTCCGTGTCTATGAATTTTGGATATGGGGGTCTCATATTTTCTAACAACACTTATGCAAAATCAGTAAAAATTGTTAAATCTGTCATTCAATCAAATTGAGTAAACATGAAATTGAAATTAAAATTATTTGTAAGACGACAGTAATTAAATCAATGCTGAAAATATTCACAATAAAACATTTGGTGCTCAGTAAAAGTTGACTAGTATATGTTGGTACAAAATACGAAAATTGCCAAGTACGAGCGTTTAATAGCAAATGTTATATAAAAGATAAGTTCAATTATAGGTGACGAACATTGCTTATGACCAACAATTTAAACCAAAAATAACACTTTCATTATGGACGTTAGCTTCAGATTTAAATATTTTACACATAACGCCATAATGTATTAGATTAAACGATGACATGAACGTTAAGAAAGTACATCGAAAGGACACCGATACATTGGAATTTAATCTGAGAAATTTCATCCGAAAAACACTGTCAATAATTTAACCATCACTTTTGTTCATACTTCGTGATTACCTGTTAATGATATATGCCCTCTAAATAAACTGTTAATTACCTATAATAAGACCTATTCTACATTTATCGTCAACTAAATTTCCCGCCAAAAGTGTTCCCGTTGTATCACTTATCCTTGCTAAAACGTCAACTGGTACTGGCAGACTCTGAAATATCAGATTTGTAGAGTTATTCTTAAATCAAATAGTTTTTACTTAAGGCATATTATTTCTGATAAGAGTTATGTAGATCGTATTTTTCATTTATTATTTTCTTTCACACACTTTGTCATTGACACATGCCATAACATATTTGATTTATTTATGAACATACATGTACAATGTATTTTCAAATTTTATTTCACATTTAGATAACTCTTTCTTATCATCTTAGCAAATCAATGCTACACATTTAGTTTTCAAAAAATGTGTTCCTAAATGCTAAATATACGAACTAATAATTTAGAGTTGGCCATAGTGATATCAAAGCTTAATAGATGTACGCTAGCTATAATCAAAATAAATAAATACACCATATTTTCTAATAAACATGATTAATAAGACTCTAGATTAATTCAAGCTTATGGCAATTGAATGCTACGATCATATAATAAACGTTTTGCCATTTAAAGTGAAAGTGCCATGTACTTTATATACAAAATCAAATAAAACACCAACGTTCATACATCTACACCAAAAAACCCACACCGATAGTTTTATTTGTCAAAGTAAAAAGACTGTAAGAAGTGCCGCCAGGACCTCAGATGATAAAAGTAATGTCAACATAATATGATCTACGTCACGACAAACCAACATAGTGCGTTTGCGACCAGCATGGATCCAGACCAGCCTGCGCATCCGCGCAGTCTGATCAGGATCCATGCTGTTCGCTTATCAACCCTTTTACAAGTAGAGAAAATAATAGCGAACAGCATGGATCCTGATCATACTGCGTGGATGCGCAGACTGGTCTGGATCCATGCTGGTCGACAAGGCACTTTGTTGTTTTTGTCGTGACGCGGCTCATATAATGAAATCAATGAAATTATCATACCCCTCGTCTTTCTATAGCTTCTTCAAGAAGTACAACAGAATCAAGACCTGGTCCGTCAGTGCATGTTATACTCTTCGTCCACGTGGACAATGTACTGTGCTTCAAACTCTTCTGTTGAGAAGGGAATGAAAATGTGAATCCTGGAACCGAAAATAAATCAACATAAACGATCTGAAGCAGAATATTACCCTACCCAAGATTTTATTTGAGTACAAAGATCTTTAATATCACTTAATCGTTTTAGAATCAAAGCAAATATATTAGTTACAATTTTAATATTTTACAGGACTTAGCAATCAGTATATTAGTTAGTATATTATATTAGTATATTAATATATCATATTAGTTTATTAGTCATTAAATGTTTAAGGATTGTGTAAGATACGTTGATCTATTTCAGGTTACCATGTATAAAATACTGTACATTATGAAAGTTAACAAGTGCTCGATCTCCCGGTCATTGGTTTTGTCGGGAGACTTTGGTGTTTAAATGTTTAATTTTGCTGAAGCCGGTGCTAGGGAGCGTGGATGGTATCTTGCACTTACTAATGCCGTCCATGAACAGGCTCAATCAATCCGAGCATGCTTCATTTTACATTTTTGCCGTGTTGGACTTTTTTTAGGATTCTGTTTTTCTCTACTTGAGCCACAATTAAAGCATCGTCGGATACCCACGGCCGAACCATTATCATTGATTGCATGTTATGTGACATGTTTATCAATCGTGGGTATCCGACGATGCAATTAAAGGTAACTATCTATTCTATATATGCTAAATTGTCAAGTATACACATTCGGTCAGAGAGAATGTAGAGGTCTACTAGAAACACTGTCTTACTTCTTATCCAGGGTTTGGACGCAACTCAAACATAAAGTTCTAAAGTATTTTAAGGGACTTGTATCATAAACGTATCCAATATAGTACATCATGTTATTGTTTTCATTGAGAAAAACAAATTTCAACAAACAAATTTACCTAAAGGAATTGGAGCATCCTTTGGGAAGGTTCCGTCAGACAGAAATCCAGACAGACAATTTGCAATATAATCAAACATCTGAAATTAAGTGAAGGTTGTAAATTAATGAATATTTCCGCTTTATTTCAATAAAAAAAACAACTATTTTTTATGTCTGAAAGGGTTTAGTCACAATCCTGATGTATTATTAATATCACTGTTTATTGAAAGTAATAAAAGCTATGATATTTAATTCTACGAGTACAACAAAGTTTCATAATCTTAATTAAGGGTTGGGAATACAGTCAAGAGACCAACAATCTTACTTTCGTCTTTGAATGAGCATTTCATAGATTAGTATAAGGTGTTTAAACTGGGAAGGTTTATGACTTCTTTAATTAACAAAAAATATTGACTTAACAAAGTAAAAGTACAGCATGAATAGTATCCTTATAAAAATGTTTCCACTTTATTATTATTTGTCCAAAACAAATAATAACATTTAGGTATAAACGTAACAAAATACAAGAAATTATTCTTTTTATCAAAAATATTTATAATGTTACTCTTTCTTACCAATTTCACAAACTTGTTTGACCAAGTAAACATTTGTATTACAATTCTGACTATTAACTTGCTTATAGCGCTTAGAGGTACCGACAGTTTTTGTTGACAAATTAAGATTTTATTCAGCATAAAAATTGTAAAGTTAAAATAAAACACTTGTTTCTTAAAGGTTTTGAGAGACGCATTGATAATGTTAAAGGAAAACAACAACATATAAAGAAATAGGTGTTTACTTCTTTTGTACAAAAAACACTCAATTCCTACACAGCTAACCTTTAAATACTCTTAAATGTGGAGATCATGTATAAGGAGTGTACAATCTTAATCGACTTGTAACGTAAAACGACTTGTAACAGCTTGCTTAAAAAAAATCAATAAAATCAATAACTTAGACATAAAATTAGCATTTCCTAAATGCGTAACAGTTGAATAATAAGCATTCGATGTATCAAGTTTATATAATTCAATTTCAGCACAATATCAAATAATTATTTAAATATTATTCTACTGAAACTAAACGTAAACATATTTATTATAGATCATGATATATAATAAATAGTCTGTATAAATGAGAAACACTTACAACTGAGCTCGGTCCAGACAGCAAGGTTTTGTCAAGGTTGTAGTATTTGGTCTGTGTCTCGGCTTTACCATTCTTCATATCTACCCTTACAACCCGGAAGTTAGTTCCGCCTAAATCCAGGCCAAGATATGTTCCATTTTCTTCGAATGGAAGTAAAATGAAAAATGTACGTGCGTTGGAAAATTCATAAATGTTTTAATAAAGTTATATACCTTTCAGTTAAAAAAACACACAAAAACAAAAAACAAACAAGAACAAAAAACAGAAAAAAGAGACATAGAGCGCATAGAAGGTTTGTCTTAAACCAGTGTGTGGTTGAAAAAGAACGTCAAATATTTCAAAAATAAAAATATTAAAATATCGGCAATTACAAAGGTGGTTGTAATTAGTTTTAACTGAATTTATTCAATTTTTTTAAATGTATAGATCATACATCGCTCACACAAATATTTACAGAAATATTCAAAATTTAGAAGTAAAATGACGTTTGTGTACATAGCAGGTAGTCTGTCAGAATACGAAAAATACTTGAAAGCTATTATTAGCTTAAAAATCTTAAAAAAAGGTCCCTTGAAAGCATCAAAATCAGCAAAATTACGTGAGAATTGAGTCTGTATATGCGGGATAATATAAATGGGCAACATCCAACCCCTAGCACCGGCTTGAGTGGTAATGAATTTTTCAACACTGGGATCCCGAAGGACAAGAAAAATATAACAAGACTGAAGTGAAGTACGGGGCAACTTTTTACGGCTACCACCCTGCGCTTGACACCTACTGATGTGAAGTATAAATATCTGGAAAAAAGTGATCTCTCAAAAGTGTAAAAACCCTCGCTTCTGATTGTCGTGCATAGATCTGCTATATAATATTCCAAGATCAAGCGGTATTTAAAAACAATATTGAATGATAATTAGTGTCGTTTATAATATAATTATTTCATACAGTTTACAGTAACATGGGTTTATGTTTAAGTCTTCAAACATTGCAAATGCTTAATAGAACATTAATTGTAAAGTTTCTCAAATAATGACTATCTGAGGCGCACCGGTGAAGAAAAAAACATGTTACCGCCTCAAATTGTATCCTCCCAAGGTCCGCCATTGATCATGCAACAGTAGTGATATGTCACGCTCCTCATTCGCATGATCAAGAATCAGGGTAATGAAGGAAATGTGAATTGCTTCATGTGATAACGATGATGTGAAAATTTGAGAATTCTTAAAACATTAATTCTTCGCCAAGTTTTGTAATACTATCATGGACTGTTATATGTTACATTGTTTATTAGCATTTTGTAGAGGATTTGTGAGGCATGCTTAGGTTTATTCCATTTGCGAGATGAAAAGTGAGATTTTTGTCATAGAATAAAAGTAACCAGGAATAAGACATAAGAAGATCTTTATGGAGACTTGCATTTAGATGATCAGCAGCAGAGATAGGGCTGTCAACAAAAATTTAAAAAAAAGTAATTCCATCAAATTAATATAGACAAGAAAGTGGATGGAAACCTTTTCAACGTCCGCTGAAACTTTAAAGAAGACAAAACACCAGACAGAAAAACACATTTTATCCATTTTTCTGTTGTCTGATAGATAGTCCTGGAATACAGCGGTGGCCTGGAATGTCACATGTCTGAAGTTTGAAAAGAAGTTTACGATGCCAGAATTTTGTCATTTAACGTTTGTTTGATATGTTACAGAATACAACTGTAACATCTTAACCATTCTAATGAAAAAAGATGAATAACTGTAAGCTGACAGAGAGTTGAGTCTTTGAAATAAGTACATAAAACCCCTAAGATCCTTAAAAAAGTTGAAGATATGCTTTTTTGAGCTTTGTCGATTTAGAAGAATAGATCATTAATAACATACATCTTGAGGGTCGTTTGTTAAGACACTGTACGAACGTTTGCATGCACATTTTAATTGAATTGGCAAGTTACAAATGATAAAAAAACATTCGGTTTTATGCTACTATATGGTAAACTAAGGTAATGATGACATCATCCAGGCAGTTGATTAAAAATGATGGGTCTGTTTGGTCAGTAATTGATTGCCATCAATTACTTAGAGTCAACTAGACATTGGCTCGTCTTTATGTCTTTTTTGTGTCCTTTATAAGAACTGAAATAAGATATGTCTCTTTTCCTCTCATTTTCTTCATCCATTTAAAACAATTACATAATTATGTAGTTTTTGCTTTGTATGAAGTTAACCTTCCAACATCATTGTTTACTTGGCTCGACCGTCTTGCCGATTCTGTGGATTACATCAATAGTATTTTTTTGCTTGCAACTGAACCAATTTCAAGAGCTACTTCGGCCTTCCTTTTTCTGGGAAAATTTAGGGGCCAGCTATATTAATCGGTATCAGCCTGCTTTTTTGCATGCGGCTTTCATGTTAATTTTTTTCAAGGCCTTGACAATTGTTCACACATTTCCAGCAGCACACAGAACTTTGATGAAATCTTTGCTTTGACTTTGATGAAAGCCTTGCTTTGATAATTGAGGCGATATATGAAGTGGTGAGGGCATAAAGAATGGTATTTGACCGACTGGACTCATTATGACTTGCTGTGGATTGTTTGTTGTGTGTGTGCGCGCATGTGCAAGCGTGTGTTTGTTTGTTTTTGTGTGAGGGGGATCTTTATTTAGCTAAATTCAGTTTGGCGTTAAAGTCTTACAAATTTATTTTAATGCTGCTTCGGGATGATACTTCTAAAACTAGAAATTCCATATTAAGTTAGGTCTAAGAAAATTTGTTATCAATCTTTTATGAAATAAATTTTATGTTACATGCACAGTATAACAAGACTGTAAGCCAATTAAAACTGTCTAACCTGTTCCATCTAGCAGCCTTCTTACAAATGTATTTTCCCAGAACAAATCTGTCTTTTTTCTTAGGTTTCCATCAGTACTGTTAGCTAATTTAATCTCGTCCTCAAAAGTTTTGATCATACGCTCAAGTTTGGCGCTGTCAAATATTTCCGGGGATAAACATCTCTCAACCTGCAAACCATGAAAGGAAAAGTCAAAATGAGCCACGTCACGACAAAACCAACATAATGCGTTTGCGACCAGCATGGATCCAGACCAGCCTGCGCATCCACGCAGTCTCATCAGGATCCATGCTGTTCGCTTTCAGATAGGGTTTGTAGTCCACAAACGAACTATGTTGGTTTGTCCTGACGTGGCTCAAATGATGTCCAGCACAGCCATATTGATAATGACCACGCTCAGTTTTATATCGGGCGTGTTCTATTGTCTCAAGCTCCATTCTACGTATACATGTATTAGCATGTTAATCAATTTATCGTTCCTGTAGTTTCAGGTGTTTAAAGTTTATGATAGCGTTCCAGCTATATATTAATTATTCTCAGTAATACGCCCATGAAAAGCTAAAATATGAAACTTCAAACAAATATAGCAAATATAGAAAATCGTTTGTTTCTATATATGTGCCAACATATTGTATAATTGTTGGTTTTTTTTAAAAGGTATAACATTTTATAACAACACGGTAACAGGGCGTTTTAGCTCAACGTCAAAACCAAGACATCGTATCTTTCTGGACAAGATAGTAATGGCGGGATGATCGAATTGCAGGGAAATAGCTTTGCTAGACACTGAAAAATTATTCCATCTTTTTTATTATTCTATCAAGTGTTTGAAACATTTCATCGTTAATCTTTTACAACACAATTCGCAAGACAAATCATATTTTGAAAAAAATAGTGTTTACACATGGTCGTTTTGACCTCAACATGGTTCACAAAACTTAAGCTATAACAACGATGACCTCAGGAGTCCGTATATATAATTGTTAAGCATAAATTGAAGTTCCACCCAAAGTGTCTGTTTCTATTATCAAGTTTTGTGAATGTATGGTGTAAAATGATCTATTGGCACTAATACTGGATAAATTCAAACACCGTATTGTTATTCCGTTATATTGATAACTACAGGCTTGATTTTCTTTTGCACCCTACTTTATAAGTAACTGTAGAAGTATCTAGTTACAAATAAGTTTTATTTGTTGAAAGACTGTTCACTTTCTGTTATGTTGATAAAATGTTTTATATGGCAGACTTGAAGGTCTAATCTATAAAAAGATACAAGTTAGATAAGTGCAATCGTCTCAATAGATTAATAGGTCATTTTTTACATTTCCTTTTAATTTCTTCAAACGCATAAACTCCATATGAAAAGATCTTTCTTCGACTGACCTTACTGAGCAAAAAACAACAACAAACAAACGAACAGAAAAAAATGCGGTGATATAAGGACGCATAATGCGACGTCCATATATTATTATTGACAAAGTTGTACAGTGGCTAAAAGTACACAAGTGAAAACATGAAAATCATAAAATACGAATATATACAAAGACAGTTCATTAAAGAGGTATATCTTAATCAAACAACAATAATGTACATATTTATATTACATTTCGAGTAGCCTTGTGAACTGACGCGCTTCAGAAAGTCGTTATACATGTATTTTCGCAATCTCAAAGTATGTCCCAACCTTGACTTTTGCATGTAGTATAAGTACTAAGCTTCAAATTTAATGACACATTCTATGGAATAAAAGAATTGATGATTTTTGTTTTTGTTTTAGGCAATTTATCATCTGTTTTCTTGTTGTATGCAAACTTGACACGTATGATATTTTGACGCAGCGCGGAAAAGTTTTGGTAAAAGCCCTATCACCGTATAACATTGTTATGATAAAATTGTGTTATGATCGACACTTGAAGACTATAAGAAATCTCTAAAAAAGGAACATGCCTTTGCGATGTTATATCAACTATACACAATTCTATATTCATGTATATATGTATAAATGTAATATGTAAAATACATATGGTATTTGTATCTTTAATTTACATTTCCCAATTGTAAAACATACCCATTTGAAACTTTTCAATAATGATAGTTTAGAGTCGGTAACAGGGTATCAAGTTTCTCACATTCATTAAGCCTTGTTTTTATTTGTACTGTTTGCTAAAAAAACTTTACAGCATTGATTATCGTAATTGAAATGAAAATATCGTGTTTTATGATACAAGTAAGTAAAACGATTAAAGTATATAAATTAAAACAACAATGGAAGGTTAATTACAAAACATGAAGCGAAGGTATTTCGAGCAAAGTAAGTTATACTTTCATTTGTATCTCATTTTTATTGAACATGTATACAGCAATATGTTATACAATCATTGTTTGATTCTATTTCATTCTAAGGTATAAAACCCAAAGAAATGAAGTTTATTTGTCTTTTTCTTGCGCTATCATTTAATCCGATTGAAGAAATATTTTTACCTCAATTATGAAGATTTATAAAGTGCATAAAGTTGTTGTTTGTGTTGTTGTTGTTGCTGATGTTGTTTTTCAAGCATTATGATTGTGAAACATTCTTGTTTAAAAATAATTCTAGCATATATTGCGATGGATCCTGAGGCTTATAATCTTCTTAAGATAATACTGTATGATTAAAGTGTTTACAATAAACATTATTTTGTTAATATATTCAGGTTCATACTTAGAATAACAATCACATCATTGATATCGATTCGTGACATAAATACAGGACAGATAATTAAATGGCAACGTAAACAGTCATGATCATGATGATTTTCTATATTCTGGAACGAAGTAGTGATGCTATTTTGATAACTGGTGTTCCTAAAAAGAGATAAGGGGCACTTAGTAAGTGAACAAGATTTGATTAAAAAAAAGACCCTGATAAACTCTACATACTCTTTATACTTTACAATTACGATTGTACCTTACAATTGGCTGTCTCTGAAGTACCATGTATGTGACATAGTTTAAACGCTTTGTTTAATAGTAACGAATTAAAAATTTATTAATTGATTTTGCTACTGTAATCATCATCATCATCATCATCAACAACATTATTATTGTAATCATCATCATCATTTTTAAAATATTACCGAATTGAAATTTCATGTTAATAAAGGGAGGTATTTAGAAATTCATTTTCTATAAAGTCTGAGTCAATTTTTTTTCAATAAGAAATGAAAGAGTATATATTTGAATGATTACATGTAATGGGGACAAATATTTGTAGTACATATTTTACATATTCTTTTTTTTATGTCGGAAAATTGTTTTAGAAGCATAATTTTATATACAGTTATAAAATTTTCAACCTTAATTACAACATACAGGATCTTAAAAGATAGTAGATAAGTTTATAATATTGTGTTAAATTTGAAACAGACATATGGTCCTTGTCAACTATTTTCATAGTTATTACCTATGTATACGCCTGCCCCCATCTATTTACTCATATTTAAACAAGATAAAAATATGAGTCATGTTATTACATGTTTGTAATCTTATATTAATAAAAGTTGTTGTTGTTGTTCTTGGGATATGATATAAGCAGAGATCATTGAATAAGGTTTATAAAACTGCATAGAGCCAGGATATTAGGTATTTTTTATGAAATAATAAGAATTTCAAAATGTACAATAAATATTTTATAAATGAATTAATTACCGGAAGGAATGTAGAAATAAATATAATCATAGCATATAAATAAATCGGCTTGAAAATTTCTCATGGAATTATGGGACAGTACTAGTAGTTATCAAATCGTATAAATTGATGTTTATGCAAATATATACTAGTACCCTTTAGCCATACAGAGTTTTAAATCAGGCTTCAATATAAACTGTTTATATTAAACTAAAACTACCGTTCGGTGTCAAACCATCTCACGCGTGTTTACGTAGTACTAAACCAACCATGCAGAAATGAATGTAGTTTGTAAACATGTACACTTTGTTATTGCATTTTGTACAATGATTTATGTAGGACAGTACGTTCTACTTTCAATTTAAGTTTAATCGGAGATCTTAATCTTAACATAATTTACAAAACAAATAATTGAATATTTACATCGTCTACATGTATATATCTTTTCAATAATAGGAACAAACACCATATGTGTTAAACAATAAGAATTATCTAGTATCTAGTGCAAATTAAACATGTTAATAAAAAAAAAAGATTGTTTGTATACTGTATTCTTACCAGCTCACGTTTTTCCTTGCTTGCAATAGCTTGAATTCTCTTCCGGGATGATAACGGCTCCATCTTGTAAATATAATTAACTGTGTTAACCAAAGATCATTCCTAAATCTTGACTTTAATTTGCATTCCACGTTCACCGGTGTATTTATCAGCTCACCGGATGTTTACATTTTTGCATCATGGTTCCCTGCTAAAAGTATTTTTAGTAACATGCGTTTGTTATACAAATGTATAAAAATCTTGAGCCCGGTTCTCATTTCTTCATTATTTTTATATATAACGTTTATCATTTATAATTATTGCTTTTTCTGAATTACATTTAAATGTTTTATCAGTGTATTGATAGCTATACTTTTATTTTTATTTTTTTTAATGATTTACCTTATAGGGTATTCCTAAAAAGATATTTAAAATCAATATGCTGTAAAATTCTGATAGACTGAGGCTTTTATACATGGATATTCTGTATACAGTTTAACCACTAACGGTCACCTCTCACCAACAGCTACCTCCTTACAATAGCCAGTTTCAATTACCCACCCCCACCCACCCACTAACTATTCTAACTGTATAACTTAACTCTCACCAAGGTCTCCTATTAAATCCGACCTCTTACAACTTATTTTTCGACATAAAGGAAACACTAAGTATCTTTAAAATAAAAGCTACCCTGCCGAAGTAAAATTGGTTAACTTGCATAATATAATTCTTAGTGTTTTTCATGTAAAGTCAAAGAAATGTTAGCATAGCTTGCATAACAATGACATAATAATTTCTTGTAGGGTTTTGATCTTGAAAAATGGAACATTTAAAGATATATGTGTTTCTAATGCCCCGGTCACATATTCACGGATAATGACACGGAAGAGCTACGGTCTAATCGTTCACGGATTACTACGGAAATGTGAAATTCCGTAATCCGCTACGGTTCCAGTACGGACACACAACGGTATGAGTACGGAGTCCGACGGATTTACCACCAAAATCCCCCGGAGAGACACGGATTGTTACTGACCGACACGGTTTGATACGGAGCGACACGAATCAGGGGCCCGTCTTATCAACGATCGTACGATTTTGGAAATCTTAGCGTACGATTTTGTACGATTTTGATCTACGATTGTCGTACGCACTACGGATACACTTCGGTCTGCTAAGCACGGGTTAGTACGAATAAGTACGGTCTGATACGGAGAAGAACGTATTGATACGGAGAAGAACGAATTGCCACGGATCTATACGGACCTAAAACATCCATCCACAACCTCTTGCTTGCTCATTTTTAAAACACCTCGAAAACGAATTGCAGCGTTCAATGATTTTGGCAGAGAGGATTCAGCCTAATCGCGTCCGAACCCCGAGACACATCAGGTCTAATTAATTTTAAAAGTGAATTTCTTGAAGGACGCTGAATCCTCAACAAGTTCGGCCATGAGAGCCTCATACTAAACATGACATCCCGTCTGTCATCTCTTACCTGATTAGATATGGACTAGAAATCATTAATGAAAAATGTTGATCAATACTGCTTCTCTTTTTATTTTAAGATTTGCTGTTCATCTTACAATTACATTAATTATCGTGATGTTTATGTTTCAAAAATATTACTTATGAATTGAAGTACGATATTAATATAAATTTACTTCTATGCATGTCCTCAAGCAGCTCGACCACTGCCCCGCATTCTGAGCCATTTCAATATAAAGTTGCAGCCAGTAAATAGCAATAATCATTTATAAAATGTTCCCGCAAATATATATGTCTGTTTTTAACAAGAAGGTAGTATTTATAATTTTATACCCTTGAAAAAGTACATGATACTTAATTCATCCGTACTAAACAGTGATGGGCCGTACCATTCCGTACCGTTTCGTGTTGCAACGCAATAAACCGTACAAGACCGTGTTAATCCTTGCCTCTCCGTAGTACAACGTATTGCGATCGTGGCTTTCCGTGACAATGCCGTATTAATCCGTATTAAAACCGTAGCTTATACGTAGGGTAACCGTACAAATACGTAGTTCTCCGTACCAAACCGTGGAAATCCTTGACAAGCTGGTGGACTAGGAATCAGTACGGACTATTACGGTTTTCGTACGGACCAGTACGTATCAGTACGGATTAATACGGACTAGTAGGGATACGCTACGGTTGATTTTTCCGTAGCAAATTTTTGTGCATGTTCAAAAATTGTCAAGGATCGCTACGGATATACAAGGACTACTACGATTGATTACGGTTACAATACGGAGAGCTACTGACCAGCACGGGTAGCTACGGACGATGCCGGAATTAATCCGTGGCTCTTCCGTGGGCGTATTCAGTGAATATGTGACCGGGGTATAAACGAATGTAGTGTTTCGGCAAGTGACCTAAATTTCTAACACCAAAATCTACGCAGTCGGTACGCATTTATTTTTACAAATATGAGTGTTATTCACAAATATGAAAATTATAAACCTTATATCAGTTGACCACATAAATTATCATATTGTTTATTAGACACCTATTGAACATCTTAAACTAAGGAATGTAAACTGTTTTATGTAAAATTCTTTGTAGGAGGTTAAACAAAACTTAAGCTAGAAAGTAATAAAAATTTATCCTGTACATTTTATAATTATTAGAACTATCCTTTACATTTAATTCTAATGGCTAAAAATCGTCTTTATACATTTTTGTTTAGAACTATCTTAGAATTACAATAAACATCCTTTACATTATGTTAGAATGGCCAATGAAATTCCCAGATTTCATTTTGTAACTCTAAAATGACCAATGAAAATAATAAAAACCTTTACAGAAAGTCAACCTGATTTTAGAACGACGTTCGGCCGTAAAAAATCTCAGCAGAAATTAAACTGGTTAATTTGCAAACGTTATCTGTTAGTTTTCGGTTCATAAAAATGTTAGCAATGCTTACATAACAATGATATAACAATGACTTTTAGCTAAGAAATAAAATGCATGAGCATATTGATACTGATGTCGCTTCGAAGTAGAATTACAGTATTTAATTAGATGTCCCTTAATATACGTACTTGTTTTTACCTTGGAATAAAACATGTCCCAGTTTTTACGTTAGACTTTATATTCTGTAATCAAATGCAATATTGACAGTATTATTAAAAAATCGGATATGTAATATTGCAAATAGGAATAAAAGGATAATAAATAGAATAAAATCACTAAACTAATTATAAACGTTGCATTATGTAATATTCATTTGTAACAATTGACAGAATTATCAATGGTGAGATTTAACAATGGTTATTCAGCTGGAAAAAATAAAATACTGTAAGATGTATGTAAGGAAACTCAATAACACCAATTTCTACGCAATCGGTAGATAAGGAACTTTCTTCTGTCCATGGAGGGCGTGAATCTCGTTGACATGAAAACGTGTAATATTGTTGGATCAAAGTTAAAATAAAATATGATGTTTGTTTGTTTTGGGTTTTACGTCACATCGACACAGTATAGGTCATATCCCGACGTTCGAGCTTTCCTGGTGGAGAAAGACCTCAGGTGCTCTGCCGTTGCATTATTCCGGGCCCACGAAAGGGAAACCACCGGGGTAAAAAACCAACAAACGTTCCGTAAGCTAGCTGGATACCCTTTCCCCACATGAAAGAATCCAAAGTTCCCTGCCCGGGAATTCGAACCCACAGGGGGTGGGGGCCCAATGTTTTAAAAGTCAACGATTTTAACCATGGGCCAGGGGACCCCCCCTTAAATGAAAATAAAAAACCCTAAAAAATGCTGAAACTCAAAAATATTTTGAAAAATTCCCTTTGAACAGGTAAAGTTAAATCCTTTTTTCCCCAAAATTTTTATGTTGATTTGCTTTTGGGGAGTTTTTAAGTTTTATGTTTTTTAAATGTCCTAATTTTTTCTTAAACCACAGGGAAAAATAAAACTTTGTTCTCTTTAGCATCAAAAATTTTATATAAAATACGGGTCCATACACAATTAAATAAAAAAATTTGGTGATACTTTTTAAACTGGTGGAATTAATAAGAGGATATTTTTTCGTTTGCGTGAAATATGGTTTATATTTTCACGAAACATTTTATCATGTTGAGTGAAAATATTTACCATTTTTCACGAAAAACGAAAAAAAATAACCATTTTATTTATTTTTTTATTATCAAATAAAATGGAAACGAATCCTCTTGCTTGCTACCAACTGCAATTGTACAGCGCGCAGCAATTTATGCGTAAGCACGCGCTGTTTGGCGCTACATTGTGACGTAATGTAAACAACTCTTTAAACGTCTCTACAGTACAGCGTTAATCACTGAATTAAAGATATTGGTGTTGGGATTAATTTTCTTAGTTAAATCATTTCTATTATGCTAGATAGTTTTCAAAATAAAATTCAAGAAAAAGTTGTTTTGTATTTATCAGATTTTTCAAACAAAACGGCGAAAGAAGTCCCTTAAAATAAATATGAATTTTGACTCCGCCCACTTTCATATTTATATTTCATATTTATTCTTAAAAATATGAAATATATTTAACTGATATAGCACCATATTTCATCAAATTAAATAAAGCCATCAAACCTGGGACATAAAATATATTTTGGCCCCAGATCTAACACAAATAGCAGATAAATTCTGAATCAGGATGAAAGTACCGAATTCCGTGTGCTTTTCATAAAAAAGAATTATTTAAAAGATAACTATTATCTTATTCAATTGATTAAGATATAATTACAGAAATCTTCAAACTAAATATTAATCGAAAAAACAATTGTAATATTTTCTAATGGTATTAATGACTTTGAAATATATATTAAGAGTATAGGGCCTATAATTTTTTTATTGTTTACTTTAGGATGAGATGGTAACTTTACGTTAGTAATGCAAAATTAAAACATTATCATTAGTATGTCATTTTAATTGTGTGTGCTGCAAACAATATGTTCAGACTCAAATGAAAAAAGCAATGAAATCATGGAAAAATAAGAAAATACTGCTTTCTAGAGAAATATATAATATGCTGAAATGATGTCATTTTCACTGCTCGTGAGAAACGATATGAGAATTACAATATTAATGAATGTGTTTAAAGCTATATATCTGCTGCCATTCGTTTTTGTTTTGTTTGTTGTTTTTTCCTTCCTATTTCAATTTATAAAATTAAAAAATATTCCTTAGAACCTGTATTTTTGAAAGTTTCTTTAAAATGCATTGGGGGTTTTTTTGCCCCCCCTTTAAAATTTCACATAAAATTTGGTTGGGGAGGGATTTCATATTTTTAAACCCGACCCTTTTATAAATGTAAATTTTTAATTTTTTACTGTTTTTTGAAATTTTTGGAGTTGCCCCTGTTTTGCGAAATGTGGCCCCCCGGTTTCCAAAAGTTTGGGGGCTGTTTCCCCCCGCTGCTTTTGACGTTTATAGGGGTAATCCCCCTTGGGAAACGTTTTAATTGATATTTACGTAAAAATGTAACAACTGAAATAAAAACGATTTTCGGGAAATTTTTGATGAAGACCTTCCCAAAAACCCACTTTAAAATTTGGATTCTTTTAAACACCCCAAAAAGTAATTAAAAAGTTCGGTCAGTGCCCGAAGTCTTTTTGCCTTTTAAAAATGCCCTCGAAAATTTCCGGAGAAGCGATTGAGAAACAACCCCTGGACAATCTGCTTCAGAAATTTTACCCAGCATCAAGAAAGGCAAACGGAAAGCTCTATTCAAAGAAATCAATGCTCTCAATAAGGTATGGATTGCAGAAACATTTTCAAAAACATTTGTCGATAGATATTGTTAATGATCCAGTATTCAAGGTGTCAAATTGTGTATTCGGTGCCATGTTGGTTAAATTAAAGGATCAGGAGTTAGCTAGAGTTCAGCACAAAGATCCATTAACAAAAGAAGATCTGGTTAAGTTGTATAATTCATTCGATCTTGACACACCGGCAGGTCTACAGGATAAGGTTTTCATTGACTTTATGATGTATTTCTGTAATCGTGGCAGAGAGAATCTTCGCGAAATAAAAAAGACAGACTTTCTAGTGAATGAAGTCGAGGAATTTATTGAACTTCGTGACATGATGACCAAAAACCATAAGGGTGATATGTATGACAGTACCAGCCAGGGCGGAAGGATATACAAAACTGGGACAACCATGTGCCCTTACAGTTCTTTTAGGAAGTACTTGTCTGTTCTAAACAATGACTGCGATCTGTTCTTTCAAAAACCAAAATCAAAACTGCCAGAAAATCTTTTTATTTGGTTTGATGCCGTTGCTGTTGGGAAAAACACTCTTGGTGACAAGATGAAAACCCTGTCGCGAAATAATAAGCTCTCTAAAGTTTACACCAACCACTGCCTTAGAGCAACATCTATTACTCTTCTTGATTCGTTTGAAGCTCGACATGTCATGGCTGTCTCTGGGCATAAGTCTGAGAGTAGTATCAGAAGCTATGCAAGGACAAGTGGGGACCAGAGACATAAATGGCATTAACATTGGCTGAAGCTCTTTCTGGATCTGGTAATTTTTGTTTGTTTATAAGTCTGTCTCACTAATTTTTGGTTTGATAAACATGTTTATTGGCATGTTATACTTATACTATTTTCAAACACATTAATACAACCGAAATTATATTTGATAATGTTATTAGATATTTATTTGTAAATGATTAAAGTGTTTAAAGCTATACATTTAAATTCTCCCATCATATTTAACATTTTTATAAGAGGACAACAAGTTAACTCGGAAGATGTTGGTAGAGGCAATAAACAAGGTGAAAACATCGGAAACCAGGAAAGCGTTTCACTTCACGAAGGAATTGTACCTGGTAAATAATTATAATTTAGATTTTACTTTCAGTATTTTTATAAATTGATGAATGCACCCATTTAAATTGGTTTATTTTATTTAAATATTTGTTTTGTTTACAATAAAAAAAATGCAAAAAGGTTTTCAACAGTCATGGAAGACATAAAATGCACATACAATGACACTATGAGAAGTTAAAAATAATATAAAATTGTAAATTTAAACTTTGATTTTATCTCACAATTAGTTTTGTTTTACTTTATTTTCAGAGCTTGGTTGGTCATGGGCAGCAACTCCGGTTCAGCTTTAGAGCTTGGAGATAACGTTGATTTTCTACAACTGTCATCATCGCAAGAAATTACTTTAATGGAAGCGATCAGAACCGTAGAAAGGGTAGAAACTTTGCCAGTAATTCCAGTTGAGAACACCTCATCACATCTTCCACTCCAACCATTACCAATATCTCAGCCCCAGCAAATCTCTCATCATCAACTTTCATCATCAACTTCTACATAAACAGTCCAGCTACCGTGCACCAGTTTACTATTTCAACAACTGTACCGTGAATTTTCAAAATCAATGAATATTCAATATGACAGCTGGAAGTGTCAAAACTACCTAAATTCAATTGAAAATTGTGTTAAGCGTAAATACCTGTGACTACATAAAGTTGACTAGTTACCTTTTTTTATTTCTCCTATAAACTGAAAAAAAAAATAGAAAAATTGAAAACTGATTTTTTCCTGCATTTTTCATGTGGTACAGTTAAAAAAGAAGACTATATTCCTTACTGTTTTGATAATGTGGTGTAAATTACATGTTTGATAAGAATCTAACGACTATTTCTTCATAATTAAAATGTGTTGAAGTATTTAAAAAAATACAATTTTGTCAGTTGAAAATGCCAAAATGACTGTTTCCTTATGTTTGTTTTGACGAAATAACAGAGAAAAACAATATATAAATTTACACACATATAAAATGTTGGCGGTGCATGAGACATAGTTAAAAGATTGTTTAATTGAGAAAGTTTAATTATAAACATATTTGCAAAATTATTTTCTTGTTCTTTTTACTTCTGCAAGTACTGTTAAAACACTAATTGATCAGGTAATTAAACAGATATTTCATATGTCATTTGGGAACAGTCAAACAGTTGTCCCTCGGTGTCGGGAATAGTGTTTTGAACTGTTGCCCTCGGCCTACGGCCTCGGGCAACAGTTCAAAACTCTATGCATACGGCCTCGGGCAACAATTCAAAACACTTTTCCCTCCACCTTGGGCCAACAGTTTGACTGTTCCCAAATGACATATGGAATAACTGTATACTGTTGGTGTACAGCAGTCATGTGTGACATACTACATTACACTGATTTATAGAGTGTACCAAAATATCATGTGAAGACCGTAGTCAACTGTTCATAGAAATATTTCATAAGATATAGTTTTACATTTTTAACAGTGACAGGGGGTCGAACGTATAGCGGTGCGATACTCCTCTAAGCGAGGTGATTTCATGCGATACGCCCTAGTGGCGGATTTACCCGTGTAAACACACGTCAGAGTAAGTGTTTTTTATTAAGTATTTCATAAATCTTCGATTACAATTGCATATTTTGTATTGAGGATGTGGAGATAGGACCGACACACATTTCATCAAAATTACAGAGGCCTTAATTGATAACTAAAAACGTTATTGAAGGTAAACTGACGGCAACTAATTAAAGGTCGGTGAATAAAATCGCTTAATGCAAGCTTATATTTATATAGTTAATTTTTTTTCTTCTTTATTCTATAAGAGTAATCATAATTGAGTTGCATAGCAAGTACCTCTGTGCTCCGATATACATAGACGCTTACTGGTCAAAATATTTAAGTGTACGCTGAATTTTGGTGCGATAAAATAACTGTACGCTGTTAAAGGTTCGATTTTTTTATATTATCACATCTGCTGTACATGTTTTCCTATGATTGTACTAAGATATCTACCATATATTTGCCCGTTTCCGGAATTCTGAAATCTTCTTAATTCCTTAAAGATTTACTTGAACAAAAGTTTTGTATAACCATCTTTATAAGTTTTTGAACTTAATTTGAATAATTAATAATAATTATCCTGTGATAATTAGGAGTTGGAAAAAAGTAACCTTTACTCTAAGATTTTAGATAAAACGTAGAAATTTGACCAAAATATGTAAGAATGAATTTAAGGTGACAACAGACACTTTCCGTGGTACTCACATAAATGTCATTTTAACCAACTTATTTTAGTAATAATTGTTATTTATTTAATCTTTGTGCATTAAATGTCGTTGATCAACATAAAAAATAACATATTTGAAAAAAAATGCCTTTGTAAATGATTGATTTTTAATAAAAATCCTAAAATTTTAAATTCGTCAATATCAAAGTCATATTTTTATTTTTTTTGTCATCAAACTTTTGGAAAATAAACATACTTATAATATCTGGGGAACAGTGTCTCAAAATTTTTTCTATCTTTTCTCAAAAAAATATTTACGTAACGTCAAACATTTTATGCGACTTTTTTCACCATACATATTACGTAATTAAAGATAATTAAGTCGCTGATTGAGCAAACAAAAATCCCTGACCACGGTTCCCTCCGTAAATAAATTCCCTTTCATGTGGCTTTTAAACCGCATGTTAATTGCTTGATTATTAAAAAAGTTATCCCCGATTCAAAGTTAGTCCGACCCGCATCAAACGAAGTGTCATAAATCGGCTGTTCTCTCTCGGACCCCCTACGTTTACGCTAAAAATAATTGCATAATACACAAATATCGCACCAGAGAGGGTCACAAGTTGCGCTAACATACTCTAAAAACATTTTATGACCAGTGACATCTGACCAATTAAAAAGTTGCTGATTAATATCAGTTTAAAACAGAAATTTCTTTCAAATCTTAACGTGATTTACTGTCGGTCGCCAATGTCACGTGACTTTCGGTAAAATTTGAGGCACTCGGTGGGGGGAAATGGAACGTATTTGCGCACCGCTAGCGGGGTATTTAATTGTTTCACTTTTGAAGATTATTATTATTATCATCAGCATTATTATTATATTATAACCAGTGTCACTCTGTCTGTGTATTCGTAGTATGAAATTCCGTTAAAATATAAATTAAATAACAAAAAAAACTGAGCTTCTGATAGTCTTTTAAAAGTCCATGGTAAATGTAAAAAATAAAAACGAGATATTATATATTTCTTCCTCAAATTGAAAAAATGCTTGACATATTATAAATAGAAATAAAAGGTATCACTCGATCATTATGATCTGACCTTTATGACTTCTTTTATCATGAAATCATCTATGCACGCATAGATATCCAGTTTCTACTGGGATATCCCAATAAATTCCCATACTTTGTCCCAGGTTTATTAGTACTGTTGTTACGATTTACTGGCGAACAATTTATTCAGAGCATTCACTGAAAGTATATATTAAATATCTTTTTTATTGATTCATAGAGAAATGATCATCCTTAAACAATCTAAAATGGTTTAGAAATTTGTCAGGGGTACACCTTACCACAAGTCATATAGGCGTTCACATATAAAAAATGTTGTCTGTTTTTGTTGTTGTTTTACTTGACATTGTTAGAAAACGAGGTCGAATGTTAAAGCAAGCCGATGAATCCGTACAAAAGTCCATAAAACTCAATGTAATATCTATCAGATTAACGGGACAGACAAACTATTTTTTCACACATTATGGATATTTTTAGCAAACTATATTTTAAATCAACCCGTGGTCGTGCGATTGCCGCTTATGCTTAATTATTTATGTTTCATACATTATGTTACGTACATTGGCCGACAATTTCTTATTTTTTATAAAAAATGCTTATATAAAAGGTAGACCAGATATTCATAAAAGATGTACGGTATTTGTACGATACATGAATTACGAGTAGTATCGACCAGTAATGGACGGGTAATTCACGGATATATGGAACTACCGATTTCCCTCATTGATGCCTCAACAGGGGGCGGAGCGTTAGCGATAATTGACAGGTTACGCGAATAGCAGATAAAAATGGTACAGGTACCGTTTTAAAACGTTTAAAAACACATTTTTTGGACTAACTGCTTCCAAAATTAAATCACGAATGTGTTCAGAAAAGGTTGATAAATCTACTAAGCAAAGAATCTCATTTTACGTATTTTCAGTAATAATTGACTCCGTTGTCACCTTAAGAAACCAATTAAGAAATCTTGTATAAATTAACTCACTTTCAAAGCAGAACATTTCAGAAAAATAGCGGTTAATATGTGATATAAGGGCTGTTTTACTTCATGAAGTTCTAAGATCCTATGTACATGCTGCTGTCAAACTGATTTTTTTTTCCATATTATAAATAGAATTGAACATTTCAAACAACCTATAAAATACAGTGAACGTACATTTCACTGCTGTTCTTGAGATAGAGACTGAGAACCAGGTGGTAAAAATCTTTAGGTGGTGAAATTCGTTTCTAAAATGTTTGTTTGGAACAGGCTATTTTTGTAGTGCACATAATTGTGGCCTGTCAGGAAAAAACATAAAACTACAATTTTCAAAAAAATTCAGTCAGTCATTGGACACCAAACAGCTCAGTGTCTTTCTTAGGAACAGCTTGATGCTCACATGTGCAAATACACAGTTGTAAAATGTCGCAGAGCAATTAAAACAAATTGATTAACACAAACAAAACTACTGGTCAGATAGGTAAAGTAC